>NC_021161.2:678333-709325 GCF_000331145.2 Cicer arietinum
AAACTGATAGAAAAACCAATTCTTTAACTAAATAAGTTCAACTAATTAATATATATATATATATATATATATATATATATATATATATATAATTGATTTAGTTCAATTAATTTGAATTAAAAATTAAAAGACTTGAATTGAAATCTAGATAAAGAAAAAATAAGCACATTAACATAAAAACTAATTACTAATTTTAAATTTTAAGTGTTTAAAATAATATATTTAAAAAACAAAGGGGGCCAAGAGCTCAAAGAAAAACTACACATAATAGACGAGGAGAAGTAACTTCCAAAACATCAATATCAACATCAACCAAATGTAAAATCAAAATCCAATATTCTTCTTGGTTGTGCAAAAATATGTTTAAAACTAATTGAAAGTTTGTGAAATCAAAATCCATCGCATTCTTCAAAAAGAGAATGCTTGTATAGATGTTGTGCAAAAATGAAAGCTAGTGTTTCGTTTATATAGTTATGGTTCATTCACTTCCTCCTAATTTTGTTCTCAATTTTGTTAGTTTATTTTTTTCTTCTTCATTTTTATTTATTAATATCACCATATATAAACTCACACACACACACGTGAATTACCAAGTAATTTAAATCTAAGACATTGTATTTAATATAATAATATTAATATTTGTCATTTGAGTTAAAACTTAAGAACCATTAAACGGTAAATTTTTAGATGTGATAAATTTTATGTATGTATTATTTATTTATCCTTTTTTGTAAGAATTATTTTTGAGATTTCTATATTCTTTAATATAAGACCATTTTTAAAATTCAACATGCATTAATAACTTATATACAAAATACTCCTATTTATTTTTCATTGAAAAATATAAATTATTATAATATCAATAATTATATGAATAAATATGAAAAAAAGTAAAACACACTAACAAATATATTGCTCCAATAAATTTTTTAATACATGTGAATTTGGTCATAAAATTTTATAATAAGGGACAAAAAGACTTTTTTTCTTTTTATGAAACAAACGACATTCATTCATTTAAATCGATAGAAATTATTTCGACCAATAATATAATTTAAAATCGTCAAAAAAAAAAATAATTTGCGAACAAACTACAACATTCATGCTAATAGCATAAAAACGACAAAATATTTATAAATTTGATGTAGTCTATAGATATAATAAATTTAATATTTTCAAATATTTATGTATCTGAATTTATAACGTTAAAGATGTTAAAGTCATTGATTAAATTTGCACTAAATCAAAATTAATCTGTCAATCTGAAATCAAACGAATACTGCAATAAAAAAGAAAACTAAAACAATATCGCAATAAAGTGAAAAATCAAAATAACATCGCACTAATACAACGAAATAAAAATTAAACTACATATATGTGAAAATCGTTTGTTTAGATATATAGACAAAAAAAATTTCATAAGGATTTGTTTTTTTTTTTTTTAAACTTACAACTTGAGATAATCCTGGGACACTTTTTTCAACAAAAGATAAATAGAAACATAGCTTATCCATATTGCGGAAGTTTAGAAACATATTTTAATTAAAAAAAATGGGCATTTCAAGGGTATTTTAGTGATATTCATCCACAAAAATATATAACTACATTATATATTTTTCTTACTATGAAAATGTAAAAAAGAAAATAATTATAAAGTAAAAAAGAAAATAATTATAAAAAGAGCTACAAGTAGTATGTTATAGTTCAAATATGTAAAAGACTAAGCTAAAGTCTCATGACATGCCTTTCACGATAAGTCACAGCTTTTAAAGCTTTTAAATGTGAGGTTAATTTCATATTGATTATAAATAAAGAAAATATTAAATATATAAAAGATATATATCATATTATATTTTGATTTTATAAGATTTTAGGTTAAAATATATATTTTAGACTAACCACGTCAACACCCATACCTTGCAACAACAAGCCCATGTCTCTCACATGTTCTGTCTGATTCACTATTATAAAAAAAAAACTTTCATAATAATTAAAAAAAAAGTTAAATACCATTATAAAATAAATAGTTTTACATCAATTAAAAATGATTTTATCATGAAAATTGCATTATATGAACCTTTATTTTATATGAGAGAATAACCGCATAAACTCTTTGATGATAGTAATGATTCTTTCCCATTGCCGATTCAAATTCCTTAAATTGTTGAGGAACAAGTATTTTATATGATATCTAAGACTACATGTGTCTCAAAATAATTAAATGATGTGTTTTTTATTTGAATAAGTAAAAAATAATATATTAAAAAAACATTTCAACCATAACAGGTTTTTAAAACAAAAACAAAATAAAATTTACAATTTTTCTATGCTACGATAAAAAGTGTATAAATATATTTTTTGAAATCATTTGTTTATTTTATATATATTAAAAAATATATAAATGAAATAAAAAATAATACTTTTATTAAATTATTTTAATTAATTATTGATATATTATTAATATCATAAATATATAATAAAAGTGCATTAAAAATTAAAATGATCATTTATTTTTCGAAGTGACCACCAATTTTTTTTCTTGTGCTTGGATCAATTATGAAACTCACGAAGCTCGTCGACAAAGAGCACACTTATTCTTAATATTTACCTTGAGGACAAAGTGTTTATGCAAAATTATAATTCAAATATGTTAAACACTAAATCCAAGTTTTATGAGATGTCTCATATGGAGACGAGTCACCATTTTCCTAAAATATCTAAATAATTTCTTTATGATGATTGTTAATTTATTAATGTAGCAATGTTTGTAAAGACAACTTAAATAATAAAATACTATAATGACATTTGTGGTATTAAACCGTCAATTCAAATCCACAATAACATAATCTTTATGATTAGTTTTTGCCAATTTTACCACTAAATTATTTAAAAAAAAACAAAAACAAAAACTAGAGCTAGTAGAGAATATATCAATTTTTGTCATCCTTAACTTGCAAGTAATATAACACAAATAAATATGACAAAAAAGTCTAGAAAGTAGTTTAACCATAACACTTATTTCCTTTTACTGCATTTCTTTCAATCTGTTCAATTAACCAAAAGTGGTAACATAAAATATCAATGGTGGATAATAAAATTAATTATTATAGATTAACTACGAATCATAATCTTTTGGTTTAATAGTTATGCAATTAAACAGTAACATCACTTAATTAATTATTTTTGTGTAATCATAATTGAATACATCCAAATACTAATATATGTAATTAACTAATTAAAAGTATTATGTGATCTAGTAACATATTATGTGCTCCAAAATTGAGAGCATTTTGTTTATGCCTCCAAAATGTGGAAAAAGATATGAATCCAAAAAAGGGTGTGACGCATCTAGTGACAAGTAGAGTATACTAACTTTTCTTTAACGTTTCTATCTTTATCAGTATTTGCTATTGTCAGATTAACAACACGTGTCACAAAAACATGACAACAAAGCTTAAAAAACGTTAAAAAGTGTTTGTTGATTTTCGAGTGTGCAACTGATGATGCACCAACTTTCACATCTTTAAGTCTTATTCTTTTACTTCATGCAAAAATAAAAGTATATATAGTAGTATATACTACTGTCAATAATATTTAATATTTATTACTTGAATTAAAATTTAATATTTGATTAATATTGTTAATAATAAAAATAAAATATAAATTTAATCAATCTAGATTTTGTTAAAATTAACGGCGGAAAATTGTAGAGAAGGTAACTTGGAGAAAATATTTATAGAATTAAAAATAAAAGTTGACAGAGATTTAAAATATATTTTAACTCTAATAATAGTAAATATATATTCACTACTAACACTTTCACTATATGAAGAAGTGTCACCGTCTAAGCCATCGAATCAAGTTAAAAATTAATTAATATTTTGACTTTTCGGATTAAATATTACAAAGTGTAAATGTTGGTTGATTGATCATGATAATTTTTTAGTCTTTATTTTTTAATTTTAAGAGAATTTTTTTAATAATGAAAAGTTCGATTAAAAATTAAGTAAAAATTAATTATAATTATTTCAGTCATAATATTTATAAATAATTATTATATAAGTTTATAAAATTCAAATCCAAAAATATTCTATTAAGTAAAATTTGATTTATAATTATTTGAGTCATAATTTGTTAAATGATTTGATATATGATCTAATATTTATCTGAGTTTATAAAATTAAAATTCCAGAAATACCCTTTTATTTGATTTCCTTCCTTTGAAAATAATAATTTATCTCAAATGAGTTTCTATGTTAAATTATTAACCTTTTCAATAATACAAATTTTTATCTATATCTCAACAACCTCTATATATTAATTAATATTTTCCTCTATCTAAATTATCATATAGTATTATTAATGAGTACATTCACCTCTCTAGTACTATGCTTTATTTTTGTTCCTGTTTTGGTCTCTTTGGTGAATGAAAAGAAGTTAAGGTGAAGGTGAATTGAAGGCAATGAACAGCTTCATATTGGTTGTATCAATGTTTTTATGTCTCTCTCATTCATTCATTTTGTTTGCTTATAGAATCGGCAAGCTTAATTAACTCACACAAACCAAGTTAAGTTCTTTTTTGACCTTTATTCTTCTCTCTCTCTCTACACAATTCTCTTCAAACCAAACAAGGAAGAGACATAATCAACACCTTTCATTTAGAGCAAGGAATTATAAAAAGCTCTTCCTTTGAAGGGTTTTCCATTACCCTTTCCAGCTCAGTTATGTTGTGTTTGTTGTTCCATTGAATCTTTTTTATATTTTTAGAAACTACTTGTAAGGGATCAAGCTTATTTTTGCTAAATCAAGCTTCTTCTTTTTTCTTGGTTTGTGATTTTTATTTTGTCTTAACCTTTTGGTTCTAGGACAACTGTCCTAGTACTTCGGAATTTGATCAGGAGGTAAGTAAAGTTTGACTGAAAAGTTTGGTCCGGAGATAAGTAAAGTATAATTTGTGAAGTTGGTTTTGTTCTTATTAATTGAGTGTTACCATTTTTAGGTAAAGGGGTTGGCCTAATTTTTTATTTTTCTTTTTCAGTTTGATGTTTTTCATATAAAAAACTAAACTTTATGTTGTTTTATGTGATGGGTGTTGCTTTGATTCCAAGGAGAACAAAAGGGTCATTTGGAATTTATAGTTGAAGTGAAAAAAAGGGAACTTTGAGAAAAAAAATGCCTGAAGGAGGAGGAAAAAAGAGGATACATTTTAGCAAACTATATTCATTTTCATGTTTCAAATCACCATTTAAAGATGGTCATTCACAAATTGGACAAAAAGGGTATTCAAGAGTTGTTTATTGTAATGATCCTGATAACATTGAAGCAATTCAGTTGAATTATGGTGGAAACTATGTTTCAACTACAAAGTATACAGTTTTTAATTTTATACCAAAGTCTTTGTTTGAACAGTTCAGAAGGGTTGCAAATATCTACTTCCTTATTGTTGCTTGTGTTTCATTTAGTCCCTTGGCACCTTATAACCCTTTAAGTATTTTTGCACCTTTGGTTGTTGTAATTGGTGCTACTACGGTTAAGGAAGCTGTGGAAGATTGGAGAAGGAGAAAACAGGTAAAATTTTCTGCTTTTTTTCCCCTTTGATGCTACTTTCGTTGCAACTTTCTTACATGATTTAGGTATGCCTTTTAAAGATTTACATTTGTGTCTGTCCTAAAATATTGAACTATGTACTCAATTGGTGTCAACACAATGTCATGCCTTTATGAGTAAGTTTGCATTTTGAAACACCATTTTAGTCCCCGAAAGTGTAGGACAATGTTACTTTGGTCCCTAATTCAGCCAAAAACTCAAATTAGCTATCGAATTATCAAAATAGTCTCCGAAAGGTACAACTTACTATCACAAAAGTCTTTGAAAGGTACAACTTACCGTCAAAATAGTCCATGACCATTATAATGCTAGACTAATTTGACTGACGTTTTGATGATTCGAGGATTAATTTAGGTTTTTGACTAAGTCAGGGACTAAAGTGATAATGTCCTACACTTTCAATGACTAAAGTAGTGGTTTACCCTTTTTTTTAGGCAAATATTAATATATTAGTTGTTCTATTAGTATTTTCTCCTGCACCAGGGTTTAAACTCTGATCCTTTAACTTCTTCTAGTCCTTCAACCTTAGCTCAAACTAGTCAAGCTACCCAACCCCCTCGAGTATGTTTGCAGTTGTGAATTAGAAAAATTATAAGTAGGTAGTATTGTTGATCTGATGATCAAGTAATTTAGTGGTCCTTTATGTAATTTGCAATTTAATTTATTTTGCTTGTTATACTTGCTATTAATGAAACTGAAAACTAGGTTTACTAGTTTTATTATCTTACAATGCACAAGGATTCAAAATTTGGTATGATCACATATATATCCCAGTACTCATTTGTTTCTAGAAAAAGAACAGATATCGCATAATGCTTTTTTTTCTCATCGAACACATGTAATAAAATTCTAGGCACATTCCAATTTGTATCAGTCAATGTTCATCTTCCTTACTTTTGGAAAAATGATTCTAGGAAACAATATTGTTACATATCATTCTCTCATATAATTAAGTGTTGCTTTATTCCTAAGTAACTTGTGTGCACCTTTTCATTTTGCGCATTTTTTTTCTGTTGATGATTTGCTTGAAATTTGTCTTGTTGAGAGTCATCGTTTTCAATCGGTTTCCTGTCCAAATTTTTGCAGGATATTGAGGCAAACAACAGAAAGGTTCAAGTATATGGTAGAAACCATACATTTGTGGAGACTAGGTGGAAGAAACTTCGTGTCGGGGACGTGATTAAAGTGTACAAGGACGAATACTTTCCTTCCGATCTTCTTCTGCTTTCGTCAAGCTACGAAGACGGGGTTTGTTATGTCGAGACAATGAATCTTGATGGAGAAACTAATCTAAAACTAAAGCAAGCATTAGAGAAGACAACTCATCTTAACAATGAAAACTCTCTCCAAAATTTTAGAGCTATGGTCGAATGTGAGGATCCTAATGAAAATCTATACTCATTTATCGGAACATTAAAATATGACCGTGAAGAATATCCTCATCCTCTTTCCTTGCAGCAGATCCTTTTAAGAGATTCTAAGCTGAGAAATACCGAATATATCTATGGTGTTGTTATCTTTACTGGTCACGATACAAAAGTGATGCAGAATTCGATTGATCCTCCATCAAAGAGGAGCAAAATTGAGAGAAAAATGGATAAGATAGTATACATTCTTTTCAGTACATTGATTTTGATATCCTTTATCGGTTCTTTATTTTTCGGTGTTGAGACGAAAAGGGATATTAACCCCGATGGAAGTTACAGAAGATGGTATCTTTATCCGCAGGATCCAACTGTATTTTACGATCCTAGAAGGCCTGGCCTTGCTTCTGTTCTTCATTTTCTAACCGCCCTTATGTTGTATGGATACCTAATTCCGATATCACTTTACGTGTCGATTGAGATTGTGAAAGTTCTGCAGAGTATTTTTATCAACAAAGATCAGGAAATGTATTATGAAGAATCAGATAGGCCAGCTCATGCGCGCACGTCAAATTTGAACGAAGAGCTTGGTCAAGTTGATACCATATTGTCTGACAAAACTGGTACTTTGACATGTAACTCTATGGAGTTTGTCAAATGTTCTGTCGGGGCTATTCCATACGGTCGTGGTATTACCGAAGTCGAGAAGGCACTTGCTAAAAGAGGGAAGGACGTTGAATCCCAAGGTGATGCTTATTCGTCTGATTTCTTGAGCCAGAATAGCGACACTGTGGATTCTCAGAAGCCAATTAAGGGATTTAACTTTAAAGACGAACGCATAATGAACGGGCGATGGATTAATGAACCACATCCGGACATCATACAGAAATTTTTTCGAGTGTTAGCTATATGTCATACAGCATTACCTGATCCAGATAAAGAATCGGGAGAAATTTCCTATGAAGCCGAATCACCAGATGAAGCGGCATTTGTCATAGCCGCGAGGGAGCTTGGTTTTGAGTTTTTTGCTAGGACACAAACAAGCATATCGTTGCACGAATTGAATTATGAAAGTGGAAAAAAGGTTGACAGGTTGGCTAACTCCTTTTACCGTTTTTTGTCAATATTCTATATTGACAATACATACACACACACACTCAAGTATATTAGTAAATTGGTGGTTCTGTTAGTTGTCAGGGTTTGAACTCTGAACCTCTATTAGATTTAGAACTCAGTCATTGTCCCTTTTCTTATGCACCGATACACTCGAGTTATGTTAGTTTCGATGGATGGGCTTGAACTTTGAACCTGTTTGATATTTTGATCCATAATTTGGCATACCGAGATAAAGTAATTTAAAATGATTCAAAATATATTTATGTATCCATATTCTTTCTTTTTTGAATTTTGTGTTTAACTACCTTTTTTTGACTTCTTTGATGAATAGAGTTTACAAGCTTCTGCATATCTTAGAGTTCAGCAGTTCACGCAAACGAATGTCGGTGATAGTGAAAAGTGACGAAAACAAAATATTGCTCCTATGCAAGGGTGCAGACAGGTTTCAATTACTATTACATGTTTATTATATAGTGGAGTTGTCGAGTGTAAGTTGCGTGTCGTGATGCTTGTTTTGTATTTCCATGCAGTGTTATGTTCGAAAGACTTTCACAATATGGAAGACAGTTTGAGGCCGAAACAAAGAATCATATCAAAAGATATTCTGAGGCAGGTTTAAGAACCCTTGTAATCACGTACCGCGAACTCGGTGAAGAAGAATATAAACTGTGGGACAAGGAGTTCTCAACGGCCAAAACTTCTTTAGCGGCCGATCGTGATGCACTTGTGGATGCAGCTGCTGACAAGATTGAAAGAGAGTTAATACTTCTTGGAGCTACGGCTGTTGAGGATAGACTGCAAAAGGGGGTCGGTATAAAATTTCGTTCGAGTATTTTTACCTCAAGATGATGAAATATGAATGGATGTCTAAGTGAAACTAATTTGTACTATCAATGATGATATATGAACCTATTTGGGTTGTGACATTTATCGGTCTGTGAAATAGCTATATCCTATGTAGCACCAACACCGTCACTTCGGATTGAAGGCGTGTCTGAAATAGTTTTCTGATTATACAATTGTGTTTTCAACTCCACTCGGGCGAATGCCTACTTATTAGCAAATTTGAGTCATACTCAACAGAAAAAAATCCATTATTACTTAACACCATTAATTATGTGCTTGATTATTTGATGAAGCTAACTATGTTTACTTAAAAATACAGGTTCCTGAATGTATTGAAAAGCTTGCTATGGCAGGAATCAAGTTATGGGTATTGACTGGGGACAAAATGGAAACTGCAGTCAACATAGGGTACATCAACAAGCCACTTTCTGGTTTCTGTTTCTAATAAGTGTAGTTAAATAGCGCCACTATAGAACTATAGCATAATGGAATTTCAACAAACTGCTATTGTTTTGCAATACATGATTTAGTATAAATCGCTGTCACATAGAAGCTTAGTGGAATTTGAACAAACCACTATTTTATGTGATACACGATTGACAACACTGGAACTTTGTATCGATGTTTATTAAGTTGACTAAAGTTTTTCCCTGTCCGTTTTTACAGGTATGCTTGTCGTTTACTTAGACAAGACATGAAACAGATAGTGATCACTCTTGATTCACCAGATATCATATCATTGGAGAAACAAGGGAACAAGGAGGCTCTAGTAAAGGTACGTGACCTTGCAAGTTTTTGGCATCCAGGTTTCTCTCATTATTTTAGATCTTTGATTCAATCATTGCTTAGACCTCTGGCCATAAGGTGTCAGCTTAATTGGAAGAGTTTGACGTTGTAATCTCAAGGGATGATTTAAATTTCCTTAGGTTCAGCCGTAAAATGGTAATTGGTGTCATTTAAATTAACAATAATTTCCTCTTAAACATTTGATTAGGCCTCTCAGGAAAGCATTGAGAAGCAAATTAGAGAGGGAATCTTGCAAGTCAAGTCATCAAAAGAGAGTTCAAGTGCAGAAAAGGAAAGTTCTTCATTTGGATTGATAATTGATGGGAGGTCCTTGGACTATTCTCTCAACAACGTTTTGGAGAAGTCATTCTTTCAGTTGGCTATTAATTGCGCTTCTGTCATATGTTGTCGGTCTTCACCAAAACAGAAAGCTCGCGTGAGTATTGCTGATGTGCTATTTGAAAGTTTCCTCATAGAAATAATGAAAATTTCATATAAATAATCACATCAGCGGAAAAAATATGCAGGTTACAAAATTGGTGAAATTGGGAACAGGGAAGACAACATTATCAATTGGTGACGGTGCAAATGATGTCGGCATGCTTCAGGAGGCTGATATTGGAGTTGGCATTAGTGGTGCTGAAGGGATGCAGGTCGAAATTCATTTTCTTGAACCTTTTTTTGGTTGTGCTATTTATCGGTCTATCAAATAGTTATATCTTATCTAGCACCGACACATCAGATTGAAGGCGTGTATGTTAGTTTGACACGTGTCAATATCTGACACCAACACAACACTGATACATGTCAACTCCAACATTCAGTTACTTCCATTTTCTTAAATTATTATCCGTGTTTGTGTGAGTGTCGTGTCTATGTCAAAGTTTCATAGATTGTAGCATTATTATCATAGTTCAATAACTATTATGTGATAGTGTATACAAGTTTTACTTCAAAAATAGTATTTTTTGTCTACAGGCTGTAATGGCAAGTGATTACGCAATCGGTCAATTCTGTTTTCTGGAGCATTTGTTGTTGGTACACGGCCACTGGTGTTATAGGCGAATATCAATGATGGTAAAATCATGCATTCTTCTCAAAGATTCAACCATTTTTTCTTGAATGAGGGAACAAAATGAGACAGGTTTTTTTTAGGGATCAAAAGAAAAAACTACCATATTTTGTAGGACTAAAAAATATTGAAGCCTAATTCCTTCCGAAAAACACTTACTGATAAATTTTTTTATTTGTTGATGCAGATATGTTACTTTTTCTATAAAAACATTGCATTTGGATTTACCCTATTTTGGTTTGAGGCATATGCTTCTTTCTCCGGTCAACCTGCTTACAATGATTGGTACATGTCGTTTTACAACGTGTTCTTCACTTCGCTACCGGTAATCGCTCTTGGTGTTTTTGATCAGGATGTTTCTGCTAAACTATGCCGAAAGGTACTAAATTGACATTCTTTAAATTGCAATAAAAAATGTCATTAAATGATTATATGGTTAAATTTTAATCGATCCAAAATTTGTTTGGTCTCTCAGACATTTAACCCTAAACATGCACTACTATAAAATACACATGTATTTTACATTGACGTCCAATTAAATTTTACCATGGTGTTACATTCCATCACAATACTATTTTTCTAAAATGTATGCACATGTCTACATGGAGAGATACGACTGAACGTATGTGTAGAAATTTTTTACATCATCAGTGCATAGTTATTAAATTCCGTGATTACTTGGAACCCAAGCAACCATGCACTAATGAAATGATCTTTATATACAGTATCCGTTTCTATATCTAGAAGGAGTAGAGAACACCCTCTTCAGCTGGCCTCGGATAATCGGCTGGATGCTAAACGGAGTCATTAGTTCCTTGCTCATCTTCTTCTTAACCACTAACTCTGTCTTAAATCAAGCCTTCAGAAAAGACGGTAAAGTGGTAGGTTACGAAATACTCGGTGTCATAATGTACACTTGCGCCGTGTGGGTTGTGAATTGCCAAATGGCACTTTCCATCAACTATTTCACATGGATGCAACATTTTTTCATTTGGGGTAGCATTGCATTTTGGTATGTTTTCTTGGTGATTTATGGTTATGTATCTCCAACCATATCAACTACAGCTTATAGAGTATTTGTTGAATCATGTGCTCCTAGTGCATTATATTGGTTAGTTACTCTTTTTGTTGTTGTATGTGTTCTTCTACCATATTTTTCTTATAGAGCTTTTCAAAGTAGGTTTTCACCAATGTATCATGATATCATACAAAGAAAACAAGTAGAAGGGTGTGAAACTGAGATATGTGATGAGTTACCTAAACAAGTACAAGGAAGGTTAATACATTTGAGAGAAAGATTGAAGCAAAGGGAACCTTGAAATATGTAAAATTTAAATGCTATAAAATTTATATGATTGTAATTGTATTTGGTTTATTTGATTAGTTTGGAAGTGAGATTGATGTAGTAAACATTGCAAATAGTTATTTTTTTTTAGAGTTGATTTTTTTTTTTTTTTACTTTTTATAATTTGGTTTCCAATAGCTCAAACTTTAGTTGAGGTAAGATGTGTGTAATTGCCACTTGATTTAGGTTAGGTATGTAAAGGTTGTGTAAATTATTGTACCATATGTAACATTTGAATTTGTTAATGGAAGCAACTATACATATTTTACCATATGTATTTGTGTGTGTTTTAATCTTATCATGTGGTGAAAGTTTTGTAAGCAACAATTATAATAATTTGTTTGAATAGAAAATGAGGTAGATATTAGAATTTAGGTTGGACTTAATTTAACTTTTATAAAGCTTTGTAAGGTGATGACCATAACAGTAAGATTAGGAGTTAAATGAAATTTTCAAAAGCAGCACTTTGGTTTTGCTAGGTAAAAATGGAAAGAAAATAAAAAGATGAAAATTAATATGGGCTTTGCATTAAAGTTTGTGGGTAGACTACTCACAATCTCTGATTTTGCTACCCACATTTTTCCTTTAATGTAATCTTTTATTGCTTAAAAGTTTTTAAACTAAAGTGTTCTTATGCAAATGTGGAGATTTATCATTCGAGTTAACTAAGATTCATTTAAGAAGTTGATTTTTTTTTTTTTACTTTTACTTTGTCATGTGCGTTGACTATGAATCAAACCTCTAATAAAATGATTAAGAGGTTTAAATATCTATAATTTGTTACACATTATGTTAATTACTTAAAGTATCTTAATGTTTACACAAAAAACCCAAAAAGGTTAGGTTATGGAAACTTAGTTCATTAATATAGATAATTTGTTCAAATTAACTTTCTTGTTACGATCATTTACTACAAAACTATTATTCGCTGTATTTTCATTTGTTTTATTGTCTTTTGCGAAGTTTCACTGATTTTATTGAAGAGTCAACAAAAAATAGAGTTTATATTTAAAGATCCAAATTCACGACCATTCATCAAGAAGACGCATTAACATCTGTGACACTCAATTGTTATTGATACTATGTGAAACAAGTAATATATATAATATATTAATATTATGTATATATTTATCTATTAAGAGTAAAAAAAAATTGAAATGACTATACTTATCCTATATTTCTTAGAAGATCCGTCATTGTTTATTATATATAAATTTATTTTTCTTAAATATATTTAAATATTATTTTTCATTAAATTAAATATATTTTTAACACCTATAAAATAATTAGTTTATAGTATTATCCTCCCTAAATTTGATCTTCCATTTATTCCAAGTTTCTAGATCTCTACTCTAGAGTTGGTCCTTGCAACATGCTTTTCACTAACCGAACAAATGAAAAGGTGGGTTTGCATTTATCAAATGGTCTAACTAAATTTTGTCAAAAGAAAAAAGTGGTCTTACTAAAATGATATGGTTCTTTAAGTGGCTTTCTAAAATTCCACAAGGCAAATGATTGAGTTAAATTAGTAAAATAAAAAAAAATTAAAAAAAAAGTATATTAGTATCAATTCTAGAAATAAAAAGTGAGAATAAACTAAGGAGTGAAATATTCAGTAGAAACTAAACAGTTAAATAAATATTTTGTAAGGCAAAAAAACATATTTTATTCTAAATTAAAGGAGGACTATACCCTATCATCATAGGAGTGGAAATATAATAGGGCAACACAAATGATTGTAATATCATTCTTTTCCAACGTTACATGCAACGAGTCGGTTTGATTTTTGGGATGAAAAAATATTTAAACAACAAAAAATAGTCATTTGAATTTTTACAACATTTTTTTTGTGAAATACAAATAAAATTAAAACGATGAAGAATAAGTTAGACTGAATCGATTCAATTGTAAATTGACAATTTTAGAAAATTTGAGAAACTTATTTTAAAATATCTAATAAAATCAACTTTTTTAAACACTATGCCATTAAAATTAAAAAAATACATAGACTACAATGAAAATAATAATAATATATAATTTATAAAAATACATGATTGCAGCATTTTTTATAAAAAAATTAACACCATAATATATCTAGTGTAGTGTGAAATAAAAGAAATATTAATAAAATATAATAATTTAACTCAGATCTTAAATGATTAATTTTGAATACGTAAAATCCATAATCAAAATCAACATAGGTCAGCAGCTTAAAGAAAAAAGAAAAAAGAATTGTTACTTAAGAAGTTTCTTACTTTTTGATGGCACAATTTCCTGAGGCTGGAGGTGGGTTAGTGAAGGCAACAATCAACATGGGAAAAATATTCCTCCATCATGTGTTCATGCTTGATTACATTTATTGGACACTACATTAGTAGATTCTAGATGACACATTTTTTTTTATTGCGATAAAGTGTATTTATAAATTTATTATATTTTTTTATATATAATAAAAAAAATTGTTGGCTTAGACACTAGATTAGTAGATTTTAGATTTTAAATTTTAGTCGGTTTGCTAAATTGATGGTTGTCTGTTTAGAATGATGGTTAAATTGTTAATTTGCTGATTTTAGAATGATTTACTAAATTATTGGTTGTCTATTTAGAACGATGTGTAAATTGTTTATTTGTTGATTTTAGAATGATTTGCTAAATCGTTGGCTGTCTGTTTAGAATGATGGTTAAATTTGTTGTTGCTGATTTCTGTTGCTAAATTGGTTGATTTAAATTGTTGTTGTTGTGTTTGTTGAACAAGATATATGACATATTTTGAATGATGGCCACCTGCTTGCTGATTTTGTTTCCTAAATTACTAATTTTGCTGATTTAGAATAAAGAAACATAAATCATGGCTGCATGTTTTAGAATGCAACTCTTTAACGTATAATATTAGTTTAAGGTATTTTTAAGTTATATAGTTAAATTATTTGATACTTCACTTTATATTGTTACAACTTAATTTTTTGCTATATAATATTATTTGCATATTTGCTTTATACATATTATAATTTTATTTCGATCACCACAAACTTTTTAGTCAAACTCCGCCACTACATATAAGTCTTATGTATTATTATTTGATGTAATTCATTATCTCTTTATTTAATATAATTTTTATTTTATTTTTGTCTATTTATATCTAATCAATAATTTTCAGAAAAATGATACGGTATTTGTTTTGAAATAGTTAAAAGCTGACACAACCATAAAACCATTCATTTTTTGTTATATAATCGTCACTTTATCACTTACAAAAATATTTTTATTTTAAATTTCTCACCCACTTCGAAATAATACCAATTTAAGTATTATAATATGTTTGCAGATATATCTCCACTATTGAAAATTATTTTTGGCTTTATTCCGATAAAAGAAAAAAATAATAATTCTGCTATCAAAGCCTTGTATATCTAATTAGGTAAGTAATATGTATAATAATTAACATTAGTGTAATTAGTTTGCAAATTGCAATGTGTAATGTGAAGAAAAGCACGGGGTGGCTAATGTTATATAGTAATTATCTTTTTGAACGTGTAATCATTTATTTAATTCGCATATAGTGTAGTAGTACATATCCACAATTTGCTAATTTAGATTTTAATGATCATGTATAAAAAAGGAGCACCCTTTTCAAGATTTGAGTGTTTGATTATCATTTGTTTACTATTTTGTAATCATTACTTGCAACTTAGTGCACGGCTGCATCCACGTGTTGAGTCCCACCATTCATATTTTATTAAGGATAATTCATAATTTTAATTTGTTAAAATATAGTACGTTGTTATTTTAGTATCGAACTTAAAAAGAAAATTTAAATTAATCATCGAATTATTAAAATATCAGTTAATTTAATTTTTGAGATTATAATAGTCATGAATTATTTTAATAATAAATTGTATCTTTTAAATTTTTTTATAATATTAAATTGTATCTTTTATAATTTATTTTAATAATTTTAAGATTAGTTTGAATTTTTTGTTATAATTTTAAGGACGAAAATAATAATTTATTTATTTTATTATTGTCTTAGTTTTTTTCTAAATATAACTTTTATAGAAAAATAATTGTTTCTAATTATATTTAAAATTTATTGTAATATTTATTATTGTTTTGTCAATGATAATTTTAAGTATTTATTAAAAAAAAATAAATAAATAGAAAGAGACTAAAAACGGTTAATTTTAATGGTTTGATTTAGTGGTAAAATGATAGATATTTGATTTAATAAATTACAGATTTGATATTTAGCGCTAGTCGGAAGAAGACAAATATAAGTCATTTTTCAAATATTTAATGAATTTAAAAAATTTCTCTACTCCAAACTAATACACCATCCTCTTATCTTTAAAATTTTTCCATAAAAAATAAGATAGTAAACTGTTAAATAAAATATAATAAACTTTGTTGGATAAATATAATTAATATTTAATCTTTGTACTAGTATTTACACTTGTACAAAGCATGAAGATAAATTCATTTAATGATAACGTGATTGATATTCATTTTCATCCGAAATGTCTTCAACATATTAGTCTTTATATTCATTGATTTGTCAAAAATTTAAAAATTCAACATCTAAATTTATATCCATTGGATCGAAGTCAATAAAGACCAACAAAATTTTAACTTTATAATTACTCATAAGACAACTTTAAATTTAGGTATTCCAAATTGATATTTAAATACATTTTTATAACTATTATATATATATATATATATATATATATATATATATATTATTTTATTTAAATTTTATTTGTCTCATCTCTAAAAACATAATATCAATTCAGTGAGATATAGATATTAAAGACTGCTTGAAGAAATATCGATTTTTTATAATATTTAATTATTATTTTATAAGTCTTTAAGTTATTTGAAGATTTTTTTTAATCACCAAAACTAATATATAGATTTTTAATTAGGTTTCAACAAAAATGTATCAATATTGTATATTATCTCTTAAGTATCTCATATATGAAGTTAAAAATAACATCAAAACACATAAAAAAAAAATTTATTATTTCATATCGGAAAGATACATGTTTAATTTTTTTTTTCATTTTAAAAATTTGAATGATTTTTTTAAATATGTTTGAACATCTAGAAAAGTTTTTTTTAAGAAAATTAGAATTTTTTTACTTAAGATGAATTAAATATAAATTTTTTAAATACATAAATCTTAGATAAGTAATGAAAATATAGACTTAAAAATTCAATTTTAAACAATTTATTTTTTGTAGAGGAACTTGTTACAATGATACTAGTATGTTTGCAAAAAAATTATTCAAAATATATGTCAAAATTTCAAGTACCGAAACTAAAATGCTTGCATAATAATTTTATAGAAATTAAAATATATTTATTTTTTTACAGAGACTAAAAAATAAAATTTTAAATTTTATAACGACTAAAAATTTATTTCATCATTTAAAATTTGAATATATGAAATATTAACAATTTTAAAGATTTTACATCTCTAAAATGAACAATTCATTTTAGAGAATAAAGTTAGTAATATCAACTATCGATGATCAAATGAATAATTAACATTATATACATATGTCTAACTAATCATAAGTAGTTATAATATCAATTATTAATTTATTTATTTTATAAATTTTTCAAAAAAAAAATTATAATTTTCAAATACTTACAATGATTTTTGATAAAAAAAAAAATTTCCAACGAATCTACAATATTTTCAACTATCTACAAAATCGTCAGCATTTAGGTGTGCAATAAATTGATAGTAACAAAATATCAATCAACAACAAGCAAATTGCCAAATTCCCTTCAATAAAAAAAAAAAAAAAGATTTATGGTGAACTTATATATTTTAATATTCATTGACAACTCGTATTCGAATCTATCAGCACTGTCGTCACTTAAAATCATTTGAATCTAGCTGATTATGGTGCATATATTATATAGTTCCAATATAGTTTGATATTTTTTTTGATGAAAATATAGTTTGAATATTAAGTTTTTAATATTAATTAATGCTCAACATGTCTGTGTCAGCATTTAAAACACCTCCTCTTATTTTATTATAAAAATGGTCTCCTAGTTTTCTTGCCAAACAAGTAGAGGGTAATATTTTTTAGAAAAGGGATTGTAGGTTGTTTTACAAAAAATAAAATTGTAATTTAATATTTCTTCCGTCCAATAATAAGGGTTAATAAAATGTCGTAACATTTATATTCAATATATATAATTAATGTCATATTGTTTTATAATAGAGTTTAATTTTTATATATTATTGTGTAGATTTTTTGTTATACTCAACAAATTATGAATAATTATATGCGTGATTTTAGTGATAATTAAAATAAAAATTAAATATTATCAATAATCTAATGATTGTGAGTTCTTTAGTATAAAAACTCTTTATATAATATATATAATTTTAATTTTTTATGATATTGATAAAATATTAATTTATATATTTTTAATTATATTTAACTATTATTAAGTGTTTTTCTTTTATCAATTACTGTTTATTTGTTATTAATTAATACGAGAGATTTTTTTTGAGAAAAATTAATATGACACGGTAAATGATATGGTAAGAAACTACACAAGATATTTATTTTAATGAAAATGACAATATTAACTGCATTTCTCAATTCATTAGCCAAAATTTTATGCGATTTATATAGTATAAGATGAAGCAGTAATAATAATCCAATCAACTTTAATTTGTATATTTTATTAATAATAAAAAAGTACATAGACATTAAATCAGATTTAACTATTTAAATATGTCATGATGTTTTTTAATAGATATATGATAATACTATTAAATTTCAAAATATCAACATAAATACCTAAATAGTGAAATTTTATTAAACGTTTATATAAAACCATTTGACACATGAAATTTTATTAAACGTTATTCATGAACGTCAACCACGGCGCTTTAGTTATTTATATATATATTTCTTTTGAAATGAATTATTTATTTGGATATTTGCTTCTAGAAAAGGTCCCATGTTTTGGGTCCTAAGCAAACATATTCTAGAATGAGTGAATCAACGAAGACTCAAAATCAAACACTTTTAATTGAAGCTGTCAGGGAAAAAATGGTGGATTGGTAGTTAGTGGAAATTTCATAGTATATAGTATTTTCTTTTATCATCATTGCATTATGCCAAATGCTTTGGACTTACTTTATTAATGTTAATATTGGAGAATCTAGAGACATTATATTATACGAATAGCTTTCTCAAGGGTGCCATGAATTATGGACCGTGCTACATACTGTACGAAAGATCCAACCATAAAACAAGGGAATTTGTTTTTTTTTTCTTCTTTTTCTTATTGTGTATGAGTATGATTTTAAACAAGTTGTAAATATAAATCATACAATTTTAATTATAATTTTGTCGATCCACCCTTTTATTTTAATTAAAATTGCCTCCACGTTAAGGCACCACCAAAAAATGATCTTAACACGATCTAGTAATTCATGCCACATTACTTTGATTAAACACTATCTCATAGTTAATACACATGCAAATTAAATAATTTGAATTTTAAAGTATTGATTTATCACAAAAAATAAACCTTCAAACTTTCTAACATGTAAATTGTCTAACATAAATATGTCTATTGTTCCTCATATATATTGGCATTTGAATTTTTTTTGGTGTCACTTTAGTCTTTAAATTAATGTGTTTTTCGTTGATATATAATTTTACCTTATAAAATAATTAATAAAATAATATTTAAAAATATATTTACAAATTTGATATATTCAAAAATACTATAATAACACTTTCATGCATTGAAACACCAAAAGAATGGTTCACTTATTTTTCTCTCATGTCTTGGAAAAAACCAAGAAGAATGAAAAAATAAACCCTCGAAACACCAAAATATAGTAATTTGTATTTGTTTGAACTTTGAACTATAAACCAACCTTTTCTTTGACAAATTAAACCAACTAATTATGGTTAATAGGCTTATTTAAAAAGTAACTATATGACACGGCTTTTTTGCAGATTAATTTAGAAGCTATTAAATTTAGTAACTTCTAAAAGACGCAATACTATATATATAGCTATATTTTGATTTTTTAACGTTATTTAAGAAAACTAAATAAATAACTCCTTTTTCTTTTGAAAAGCAAAACAAATAACTCATACTATCATATTCAAAACATATTTTTTAATTAAAAAGTAATTCTTTTAGACCCATATATTTTATGATTTTTAGTTAACATCCCTATTGTTTATTTTTGGAGAAAATAATGAGAAAAGTGCACAATGAAGAGAGAGCCCCGAATATTTATGGGTAGAAATCGTTAAAATTAAATTTAATAATTCATCAAAATATATTTAATATTCAGATTAAACATATAATTATATTTTAGTGCAGAAATTAAATACACATGAGCATGCATAATTTAGGAACTACAACATGATCTATCAAATATATTAAAAATACTTGAATTTATGTGTTGATAGTCTTTCGATAGCGATCCTATATAGTCTCTAAGTATCTTGAAAAGAGAGGCGAGTACTCCGTTCACTTGTGGTTCTTCTTTGACCTAGACTTTTTATGACCTAAACACTCTTGAGAAAAGAGATAATATGAAGTGTGTCTAGTATATTAGAGACCAAAACCTATATATATGGTGATGACCCATTAGGGTCTCCATTAATCACAAATGGACCGTAAGTGACATTCACTCATATTTGAGCCCATATTAATTAATTAAATAGTTAATTATCCAAATAGAAATATAATATGCTTTATCATTTAATTTGATCACTAATCAATTAAGGTTCCTAATTGATAAATAACTAATATATAATTAAATAAAGATATGTGCCCACAAAATAATATTGGAATATAATAATAAAATAAAATATTTAATAAATTTTTCAACAATCTCCCACTAGGAATATACCTTAGCAATCATATCAGAATTCTTTATACACATCAGAATTCTTTTCATCTTTAGATTTCTCTTTTACAATCTAGTCCACCATATATGACCATATTATGGGTCAACCATGACTGTTGTCACTAACATATAATGTGACTAAATTCAAATGGCCACCACATTAATATGTACTTGATGATATAGATCGATATGGATATGTTGCATAAAAATTTTATGCAACGTGATATCTATATCATGCATATTTCCAACTGAAATCTTTATTAAGATCAAATTGAATTTTTTGAAGTGCGAATTCAATATTTGCACACATGATACATAAATGAGTATAATAATAACCCCACAAACTTTATTTCTGCAGAAAATTAAAACACAACATTTGTATCAGAAACAAAAGTATATAACATAAAAGAAGACATCCTTAATGATAACAATCATATGAAAGACCTTAGTTTGTCAAAAAATTTATTAGTTGGTCAATTAACATAGAGTTTGTCTCTATATCTTCAACAACAATTGTTGAGACAAAATCTCTCTTAATTGGTTTTAATGATAACAAAATTAATTAAAGATTATGATTATGCTTAATGACTAATCTGTGCTTTTGAGTGTTTTATATAAGTAAACAGGTTATCATTCATTAAGGAAAAAGAAGAAAAAATTCTGAGTTAAATGCTAAGTATGAAAGTGCCGAGGATGGCCTCACGAGTTGGAAAAAACTGCAGTTATGCATCCTCACGGTTTTGAAGTTTTTAAACAAAGGCATAAAAGTATTAAAGAATGAATTATTTGAATTCATTCAACAAGGGCAGAATAGTATTAAAGAATGAATTGTTTGATTCATTCAATAAAGGCAAAATACTATTAAAAAATGTTTAAAGAAAAGCCTTTGAAGAAAAGTTGGAAGAGAAAGGTACAAGGAATGATGATAGCATGTGCCCATAGTCAATATCTCGAAAAGCCTTCCAAGACATCATGAAAGCAACTTATCATGATAGGCAAAAAGGCTATATGTACCATTATGTGATTAAATAAGATTATAAAGTCAATCTTCAAAAAGGCAACAACAAACAAGCCTTATATACTTGATCACATGTCGTATAGCAAGGAAAGAAGAAAGGAGGCATCACGTGAAGCCTTCAAAAGCCTTAAAGAAATGAATGAAAAGGACATCACATGTCTTACAAGGAATTAAATGGAGGAAAGAGAAAAAAGGTCACATGTGAACTTTGTGAAGCTTTATGAAGCCATTGAAGAAAGAGAATGAAAAGGACTCCACATCATAGTCAAACATTAAAGAAAGGAAAAAGAAAAGGACAACACATGTTCTCAAAAGCCAAGAAAACAGTACCTCGTACTTGAACAAGGAATGCATATTTTCAAATGTGCTGAATGGCATTTTCGTAAATATGAAGAAAAGCCTTGGCATTTCACAAATGAATTTTCCAACGGTCACAAAGGCTTGGCTTATGAAATGAACATCACAAGAACTCTATAAATGGCAGCAAGTTGATCTTCATCAACAACACAACACATCGCATTAAAAAAGATCATTGATCTTAAAGCTTTCAAGAAGCAACACATTATATCTTCATACTTTCTACAAATCCTACATTAGATCTTTGTTTATCTTTTGAGAAAGTATTTAGAATCAATCACTCTCTTATCACACTGTAATTTCCAAGTGAGGTACACTGGAAAATATTTGAAATCTGATTGTAAGCTTGGTGAAGCTTGAGAATACACAAGTTGTAATCATCCTCGGTCAGAGGTTGATCTGTTTGAAGAATAGTGAAATCTCACAAGGGTGTGAGGACTGGAAGTAGCCATCTTTGGGTGAACCAGTATAAAAACAGTGTGTGTCAATCTTCTATTGCTTCTTAACTCTTTAACTCGTTTCGAATTTGAAAGTTTTCAAAACCCATCCTCGGGCTTTCCATCCTCAGCAAGAGGATAGTTTTTAAAACACTTGAAAACCATTTTTAAACAGCAAAATCCCTATTCAACCCCCCCTTCTAGTGATATTTAGCTACATCAAATATTACTTCAAATTTTTAACCATATTAGTAACAAAAAAAAACATATGGTCAAATAAAAAATTACTTCATATTTTTAACCATATTACCAAGAAAACATTTTTTTTATGAGGCAAATATGAAATTTTGTGATAAAGTCCATCTGCTTGCTTATGGGCCCACCAAGTAAAGTCCCACAAATAAAAATATTGTCACATTGTCACAAACTTCTCTCCCCTTCCGATCTCTCTACTTCCTTCTTTTTCCTCTACAACCCTATTATCCCTCCTCTCTCTTATATAGGAGTATGTATCTATCTAAGAAAGCATATATTCAAAGTAAATATGTGACTTGTGATTGGATATTTGTTTTTCATTCTTCCACCGTTTTATGATCAATGTTATTGGTGTAGATTTGGTGTCACAATACTCTTATTCTTTTATCTTTCCTATTTCTCTCCTTCAGCTTTATTCTTCTACATTTACAATATCGTGATCTATTTTTAAATAATTAATTTTTCTTAACTATTGTTTACAAATATCATTTGTGATATAGTTTCTGAAAAATTAAAATTTAATATTAAAATATTATTGAAAGATTGTTCAAACAATTAATTTTTCTTAATAATTGTTTATGAAGATATGTGATATAGTTCTTGAAGAACTAAAAAATATTCAATCATTCTTGTAGGATTGTTCGACGTAACATTCGAGTCATTTAGATTTGAGGTATAGTTCTTGAAGAACTAATGATTTAATATCAAACATCTTTGTAGGATTGTAAATTAAAGGTGTGATTTTCTTTAATCATCATTTATAAAGATTTGTGATTGAGTTTCAGAAGAACTACACATTTAGACCATAATTGAAGTCTATAAGATTTAAAATAAGAAAAAATACATATATTTTTATGTCACTTAAATATGTTCCTGAAGTAGTAAAATTGAGAAAATACTTTCAATAATATTTTAAAAAAATAGTCACAATTATGATTGAACAAAAGAAGAATTGATGAATAAAAATATGAAAGGTAGCGGGATAGATCGTATAACCAATGTTATGCTAATAATACTTGGTATGGTTTTGTAAAAAAAAAAATGGTATGGTATTAATTAATTATTAGTGCAAGAATTAAAACTTCAATTAGTATGATCTGTGGTATGATATTTTATATCTTAATAATAATTTCGCAAGTAATATACATTAAAGAGATGTGCAATTTTTATATACTTGTAATTATATATAACGATGTTATTTTACGAGAAGAAAAAATATCAAAAATTGGTGGTATGATAAAAAAAAAATCATATTTATGTTCAAATTTCTCTTTTTATGTTATCTCAATATTTTAGTTGTATAAAATAACAATGATTGTATATGTTATATGAAGAAAAAAAACTAAAAGATTACATGCGAGACTAAATCAAGATAAGTATAAATATATCTCTTAAATTTTACATGTGAACTATATACAAAAACAAATCCATGATGATTACTTGGGATGATAGTGACGAGTCATCTTCTGAGCAAGAAAAGGATGAAGAAGCCAACCTATGTCTTATGGCAAAATCAGAAACTGAAAAAGTAAGTATTTCAGAACTATGTCCTTCTTGTGAACAATTAGAAATTGAATTTGACAATCTTTTAAATGACTCAAATACTTTATCTCATAAATGTGGTTTTCTCAAAAATCAACTTTATGAAATAAAGAAACTCAATGAGGAACTTCAAGCAAAGAATGAGAAATATGAAAAAATCATTCTAGATCTGCAGTTATCTCATGAGAAATTATCTGAGCAGCAAGCACTTTTAAATAAAAAGAATGTCAGAATTCATCCTCTGGAAGAGGACACAGAAAAGGAGATTTTAAAAGTAGAAGTTGAAGAACTAAAAAATGACATCACCAACTTTGTTAAATCTACTGAAACTTTTCAAAAGATAATGGGATCTCAATCTGGAATTTTTGACAAAGCTGGTATTGGTTTTAAAAGTTCTCAAAAACAAAAATTGTATGAAAATTTTTTCTTGCCCAAAAAACAAGAGGATAGGCCAAAATGTACTTTTTGCAAAAAACTTGGGCACACTTTCAAAATCTGCCACGCTAAGAAGAAAGCTGAAAATATAAAGAAAGGTTGTTCATTTTGTGGTAAACATGGTCACCATGATTCTATTTGTTATCACAAAAGAAAAATCCTCATAAGAGGAAAAACTAACCAACAAGGACCCAATGCTATATGGGTACCTAAGTTACTTTTAAAACCTAACACAGGTTCATCCTATGATCAACAAAAGAAGGCCTTGGTACTTGGACAGTGGTTGCTCAAGGCATATGACGGGAGATAAGCACTGCTTTATTTCCTTAGAAATAAAGGATGGAGGATCAGTCACATTTGGTAACAATGATAAAGCTCAAATAAAAGGTACAGGTATTATTGGTAAAAATAATTCTGCTAAAATTGAAAATGTTCAGTATGTTGATGGTCTAAAACATAACTTGCTGAGTATTAGTCAATTATGTGATAGTGGTTTTGAAGTTATTTTTAAGCCTACTCTTTGTGAGGTCAAACATTCATCCTCGGGTAGAGTTTTCTTCTCCGGTTTTAGAAAAAAGAATTTATATGAACTTTATTTGGATGATTTACCCTCTGAATCTTGTTTTGTATCCATTGATAAAGATAAATGGATTTGGCACAAAAGAGTTGGTCACACAAGCTTAAAAACTATTTCTAATTTATCAAAATTAGAATTAGTTAAAGGTCTTCCAAAAATCAATTTTGAGAAAGACAAAGTTTGTGAAGCTTGTGTTAAAGGAAAACAAGTTAAAAGTAGCTTCCACTCAAAAAATATTGTTTCAACAAAACATCCACTTGAACTTATTCATATTGACCTTTTTGGTCCCATAAAGACTCCAAGTCTTAGTGGCAAAAGATATGGCTTTGTTATTGTTGATGACTTCTCTCGTTTTACTTGGGTCTTATTTTTGAAACATAAAGATGAAGCCTTTGAGGCGTTTCACCATTTTTGCAAAAAGGTTCAAAACGAAAATGGTTCAAAAATTATTTCTGTGAGAAGTGACCATGGGGGTGAATTTGAAAATGAATCTTTTAAAAATCTTTGTAATGAAAATGGTATCTCTCACAACTTTTCTTGTCCAAGAACTCCCCAACAAAATGGGGTTGTTGAAAGGAAAAATAGAACCTTACAAGAAATGGCTAGAACCATTTTAAATGAAGCCAACATTGAAAAGTATTTTTGGGCTGAAGCCATTAACACTGCTTGTTATGTTTCTAATCGTGCATCCATTAGAAAAATTTTAAACAAAACTCCATACGAGCTATGGAAAGGGAGAAAACCAAATATTTCCTATTTTCATATTTTTGGGTGTTATTGCTACATTCTCAATAATAAAGAAAATTTGGGAAAGTTTGATCCAAAATCTGATAAAGGAATTTTTCTAGGATACTCCACAACGTCAAAAGGTTATAGAATATATAATCTTAGGACTCAAACTGTGGAGGAATCCATGCATGTTATTTTTGATGAGTTTGATGACTTGTGTTTAGAAAAAGTGGACAAAAATGAAGAAGATGAACCTTCATCCTCTCGGGTACCCGATCCTCATGATGAGGATGCGTCTGACCCAACCTCACAGCAACCTCCAAGAGGATGGAGAACTGTCACACATCATCCTCCAGATCTAATTATTGGGAATACTGAAGATGGTGTTAGAACCAGAAATTCTCTAAGAGAAAACACCACCAACATGGCCATGATATCACAAGTTGAACCCAAAACGATTGATCAAGCTATTGGTGATAAGTCATGGGTTGAAGCAATGATGGAAGAACTCTCACAATTTGAAAGAAACAAGGTATGGAATCTTGTACCCCATCCTCTGGATAAATCTATTATTGGGACTAAATGGATATTTAGAAACAAATTAAATGAGGATGGAGAAGTCATTAGAAATAAAGCAAGACTAGTGGCACAAGGGTACAATCAACAAGAAGGAATTGATTATGATGAAACGTTTGCACCCGTAGCAAGACTTGAAGCAATAAGAATCCTCTTAGCTTATGCTACTCATAAAGGTATAAAACTATTTCAAATGGATGTCAAAAGTGCCTTTTTGAATGGGTTCTTAAATGAAGAAGTGTATGTTCGTCAACCTCCTGGTTTTGAAGATTTGAAGAAGCCGAATCATGTGTTCAAACTCTCAAAAGCTCTTTACGGTTTAAAGCAAGCTCCTCGAGCTTGGTATGAGAGGTTAAGCTCTTTTCTAAAAGAGAATGGATTTATTAGGGGTCAAATTGATACAACTCTTTTCAAGAAGACTCATGAGAAAGATTTATTGATTGTTCAAATTTATGTCGATGACATAATATTTGGATCAACAAATGAAGTAATGTGCAAAGATTTCTCCAATCTCATGCAAAGTGAGTTTGAGATGAGTATGATGGGAGAATTAAAATTCTTCCTTGGTTTGCAAATCAAACAAAGAGATGATGGCATCTTCATATCTCAAGAAAAATACACCAAGGATCTACTCAACAAATACAAAATGAGTTCAGCCAAAAGTATGGGAACCCCTATGCATCCTTCCTCCATACTTCACAAAGATGATGAAGGAACTCCAATATCTGAAAAAGAGTATAGAGGGATGATTGGATCCTTGCTATATTTAACTGCAAGTAGACCGGACATAGTCTTTGCTGTCGGTCTTTGTGCAAGATTTCAATCTTCTCCTAAAGAATCTCATCTTACTGCAGTAAAAAGAATTTTTAGATATCTTGTGGGCACTATTAATCTGGGAATTTGGTACAAAAAATGTTCAAATCTTGATCTCACTGCTTATTGTGATGCCGATTATGCTGGAGACAAAGTTGAAAGGAAGAGCACAAGCGGAGCTTGCCAACTTCTGGGTAAATCTCTAATAAGTTGGTCATGCAAAAAACAAAGTACTATTGCTCTTTCAACTACAGAGGCTGAATATGTATCAGCTGCTCAATGTTGCTCACAACTTCTATGGATAAAGAATCAACTAGAAGATTACTCTTTAAGGTACACAAAAATTCCCATTCTCTGTGATAATACAAGTGCCATTAATCTTTCTAAAAATCCCATTCAACATTCAAGATCTAAGCATATTGAAATTAAACATCATTTTATAAGAGATCATGTTCAAAAGGGTGATATTGAATTAATTTTCATTGACACTGAGAATCAATTAGCTGATATTTTTACCAAACCTCTCCAAGAGGATCGGTTTAAATTCATCTTAGAAGAACTCTCCATCATAAATTTTCCCAAAATTGATTAATTAAATTCTGCTATTTTTTATTTATTTAATTTTATTTGATTTTAATTTTTCGTTATTTTTAATGTTTTTTTGGTTTTTATTAGTTTAATGTTGTGTGGCAAATATAGGACAAATCTGATCCCTAAGAATAAAGTCAAATTTTTAGATAGGTAGACTTAAGTACTTTTAAGTGAAACTTCCCTTGACTAATCAGACAAGGACATGCGTTTGCCTTTTATTCTTTGGTCAATATGATGGCACTTAGTGAATACTTCCCATTATTCCTTGTGCAGACTGCATTAAATGCAGTTATCATGACAAACTTCTCATCATGCCTAATCAGACTTCTCTCTCTCACCCACTTTTCTGTATTTTCTCTCCCCTTAAATAAATAAATCACTTTTTCATCTTTCTCTTCTCTCTCACGGTTTCAACTTCCCACACACACACTATTCTCTCTCCGCTTTAATGCATTTTCTACTTTATTTCAAATTAATTTTTCTCTCTCCACTTCAATGCCCCCTACGGTTTTACCTCCTTCTCTCTCTCCACAATTAATTTTTCTTTTCTCTCTCTTCCATCCGTTTCACTCTCCCAAGGTCATCGTTTTTTTTCCGTTCTTCCTTCCTTTCATCATTCTCATCCGTTTCTTCCTCCCATCAACAATGGCTCGGATTAAAACTACAGCAAAGCGAAAAATGTCTCCTTTTAATCCTGAAACTGACTCAGACAACTACTCAAGTCCTGAATCCCTACGAAAAGGTTCAAAACAAAAGTCAGTATCTCCTCCTAGGGCACCGCCGAAACCGTCCGCTCAAAAGGCCAAAAAACCTTCATCGTCAAAACCCTCTGCCTCCTCCATCAGACGATCTTCAAGAGTTCAATCTGGGGCTGTCCCTTCAAATAAGAAGGTGACTCAGGACTCAACTGTGCATGAGATTGATTCGGACGATTCCAAGGGTCATGTTTCTGTCAAACCGGTTCCTAAATCTTCCTCTAAACCGTCCACTCCAAAACGGCAGAAAACCAAATCATCTGAACCAAGCAAACCGACTCCAAAGAAGTCTCACTCATCCAAACCGATTCCTGTCCCTCTCTTTAACTCCCCAGAATCGGAGTTGAATTACACCTCAAAATGGCTTAACAAATCTGTAGTTCATGGCAAGCATATTGATTTAATCAATCTGAAAAATGGAGGTTTTAATGTTGTAGAAGTTTTTGACAAATTAGGATGGACTCCCTTTTTTAGAGTGAATGAACCTCAATACCCTAGACTGGTAAAGGCATTTTATGCCGCATGCAATGGCTGTAAAGGCAGCCCTGGGTTCAGTTTCGTACTTAAGGGTGTACACTTGGACGTAAACCCCACTTCACTGTGCAAAATTCTTGATATACAAGATGCTGGAGCCCACTGTTTCGCTGAAACTTGGTACATGCAGTACATGGTCACTCGAACCTCAGTTCTTCAAGATATCTTTATAGATCCTCGGAAGCCTCTAGTTGCATCAAACCTTCCTCCTATGTGTCGGATATATCACAACATCTGTGCTCACTCGATAGTGCCTCGAGCTGGGAGTTATGAAAAGGTAACCGAACTAGATATTTTGCTCATTCATCATCTGTTGACTGGAACACCTCTTCATCTGGGAAACATTATTTTTAGCTACATGTTAAATGCTGCAATTGTGGGTCGATCAGCTCCTTATGGGATGATCTTGACCAAAATCTTTAAACACTTTAAAGTACCCCTTGATGATGAAGAAAGCATTCAGTGCAATAATTTTTTCACTATGAAAAATATCAAACAAATGCGCATTGATCTGCCTGAACAAACCCCCACCTCAAGGAAGAAGAAAACTGCCTCCAAGAAGCACAAGTCTGCATCACCACAATCTCATTCTCGCACACCTTCATTCAACTCTGCTAGCTCAACACTTCCTCCATCTCCACAAGTTAGTAAGGATCCATCTGCGCATAATGCTGCTCCTTCAGATAAGGATGGTGAAGACTTAGCTTTTGATCTGAATGTCTCATATGATCACCACTCCTCAAAAAGCCCTCGTAAGAACATACCATCTCAGGTAAGCCTGAACTCTTCTCCTATCTCTCCCAATGTTGCTCAATCTAATTCTGATCCGGATTTACAAGAAAAATCCAAATCTCCTTTGGCTCCACCTTTTGAAAATTTTTCCAAGGATAAGGCTAAAAGTTCTAAATCCAAAAAGGCGCGTAAGGATTCCACTAGCAGCATGAAATCGGCAGAAACTAAGAACAAACGGTTTTTAAAGCTTCTAAAGACCATTAGGAAAGACCAAAAGAAGTTGATGGTTACTTTTTCTCACTTTCAAAACACTATCACTCAGTTTGGACTCGTTCTGGAATGGGTTACCAAACACTTGGGTTCATCAGCTGCTGCCCGTGATCAGCCTCCTGTGCTACCGGCCCAGTTCTCTTTTGCCCCTGATTCTACATCTTCATCATCTGAAGATTCATCTTCCGCTGATTGACTCTGTTTTTACTTAGTTTACTTAGTTTATACTTTTTGATGTTGACTTAATTCAGGGGGAGTCAGATTATGAATTATATTTTGTCTTATGTTTAAACTCATATTATGTTTTGCTGACTGTTGTTATGG
>NC_021161.2:709749-789565 GCF_000331145.2 Cicer arietinum
CTGCAGTTCAGCATCCTCGCTGTTTTGAATTTATTAATCAAAGGCATAAAAGTATTAAAGAATGAATTATTTGAATTCATTCAACAAGGGCAGAATAGTATTAAAGAATGAATTGTTTGATTCATTCAATAAAGGCAAAATACTATTAAAAATTGTTTAAAGAAAGGCCTTTGAAGAAAAGTTGAAAGAGAAAGGTACAAGGAATGATGATAGCATGTGCCCATAGTCAATATCTCGAAAAGCCTTCCAAGACATCATGAAAGCAACTTATCATGATAGGCAAAAAGGCTATATGTACTATTATGTGATTAAATAAGATTATAAAGTCAATCTTCAAAAAGGCAACAACAAACAAGCCTTATATACTTGATCACATGTCGTAAAGCAAGGAAAGAAGAAAGAAGGCATCACGTGAAGCCTTCACAAAGCCTTAAAGAAAGGAATAAAAAGGACATCACATGTCTTACAAGGAATTAAATGGAGGAAAGAGAAAAAAGGTCACATGTGAACTTTGTGAAGCTTTATGAAGCCATTGAAGAAAGAGAATGAAAAGGACTCCACATCATAGTCAAACATTAAAGAAAGGAAAAAGAAAAGGACAACACATGTTCTCATTTGCCAAGAAAACAGTACCTCGTACTTGAACAAGGAATGCATATTTTCAAATGTGCTGAATGGCATTTTCGTAAATATGAAGAAAAGCCTTGGCATTTCACAAATGAATTTTCCAACGGTCACAAAGGCTTGGCTTATGAAATGAACATCAAAAGAACTCTATAAATGGCAGCAAGTTGATCTTCATCAACAACACAACACATCGCATTAAAAAAGATCATTGATCTTAAAGCTTTCAAGAAGCAACACTTTATATCTTCATACTTTCTATAAATCCTACATTAGATCTTTGTTTATCTTTTGAGAAAGTATTTAGAATCAATCACTCTCTTATCACTCTGTAATTTCCAAGTGAGGTACACTGGAAAATATTTGAAATTTGATTGTAAGCTTGGTGAAGCTTGAAAATACACAAGTTGTAATCATCCTCAGTCAGAGGTTGATCTGTTTGAAGAATAGTGAAATCTCACAAGGGTGTGAGGACTGGAAGTAGCCATCTTTGGGTGAACCAGTATAAAAACAGTGTGTGTCAATCTTCTATTGCTTCTTAACTCTTTAACTCGTTTCGAATTTGAAAGTTTTCAAAACCCATCCTCGGGCTTTCCATCCTCAGCAAGAGGATAGTTTTTAAAACACTTGAAAACCATTTTTAAACAGCAAAATCCCTATTCAACCCCCCTTCTAGTGATATTTAGCTACATCAACAATAACATGTATGTCAATATACTTTATAAAAATTTGTTGAAGCACTATACAAATTGACTTATAACGTAATATAATTTGAGTGGTCTTTCAATATCTTTAACTATAATCAACCAAGTGATATAAATAAATAAACCATTTCATGAATTAAGGTGTCCACTTTATGGAGACATCTAAAATATCATAGTTGAGCATATTGATGATCTCCAAATTGTGAGATCTCTTATTGGTGAGCATAAACTCTATTGTTCTCTTTTGACAACCCTTATGGCTGCCTTTGTCAACATTCAAACATGAATTGCTCAAGTATCTGCCAAATGATCTTTTTATATAATCTATTATCGAATGCGTACATATAATATATAAAACTCCTCACAACTAAAGCATATAGGAATACTCAAGTTTCTGAATCTCCATATTTTTTATTGACAAAAATTGAGACTAAAATAGTTTCCCCTTAATGATTGAGGTATCCCATAGTATTATGTCTTTTGGATAAAATATATATATACAACTTTATTGATATAGATCTTTTGTGATAACCTAAGGACACTATGAGAATGATCTTTAAGTATCACAATACTTAATACAAAAGAGACGTTTCTGAGATCTTTCATCGCTAAACTTTGTTTACAGATATCTCAGTTTCACTCAACAAACATACATCAATGTTAAATAAATATATCAAATCTAAAAAATTATACTAGAAATACAAGCTTACTCCCATTGACCTTATAATACCACAATTGTCTGCAACAATAATCTCATGAAACTTATTTGTTTACTCACAGATGAATTACATCAGTTTGCAAATTATTTACCTTGTATCCATTGAGATAATGTTTCCTTTTATTGAACTATATTGTTTCATAAGTGTTGCCATTTAGAAACGTTGTATTGACATCCATCTTATGTGGGTCTAAAAATCATAATGAGCAACAAGTATCATGATTGTCCTAATAGAGTCTTTCAAGAATACCAAATACAATTTCTATTTATAGTCAATCATTTGTGATAACTAATGCTCTAGTTCTTGAGGGTGTTTAATTTGATTTTTATAAATAATTCCATTAACTTGATTATGAGGAAGAGCAATAATATCCTTATGAGGATCAAAATTAACTACATTAATAACAATTATATGAATTGGTTTGAAATCAATTCTTCCTCACTCAATTTTATTATTTTGACCATATATCTTCCCAAACTCAATATCTTCAAAGAATTATGCATCTATTGTCTAAAAATAATTTTTTTTTTTTTAATTTGAAACTCAAAATTTATATTTATCAAATCTTTCAAATATTATAGATTGTCGTAAGTCATAACTGAATTAACTCTAACCATGTACAAATTTTAAAAAATAAATGAATTAATTATTTCAAAATAAAACTCAAAAACTTTATTTTGATTTGTTTGTAAAGAAGCTAAAACAAAATTTTATCAAAATAATGATTTAACTAAAATATATTTTAAATATAAGCAAATAACGAAAATCTAAAATAATTAAAGTCTTCATCCTTACCGAATTTTTCATTTTCAAATTGACGCGTCTTTCAACATGAGTAGACCTTTGTCACATCATATTATATTTTCTTTATTTTCTTTATTTGCTCTTATCTTCCAAATAAAAACTATTTTATTTTATTTTATTTTGTTATTTTCTTTCTTGCACACTTTATGAAATAATTTTATTAAATTATTATTTCTAATTTTAACAATTTTAAACTTAATTGTGTAATTAGAATATCAAACACTAAAATTTATATAAAGTAACCAAATTATTGAAACTTTAGCGTAATTACAAGATTAAATATTTACACAATGTGCTCCTTATATTCTCTTTGCCTAATAATCTTAACAAATTACTAGCTCTCCAACGAGGGTTCATTTTTCTCTTTATTGATTTAAAAGCACTTTAGTTTAAGCAAAGAAAATATGACAAAAATTTAGGCACTTTAATACCTCTAAAAAATTATATTTTATGATCAAATGACCTATGTGTTTTGGGGAAAATTCAGTATTCATACGTAACTCTCACTTTAGAAATTCTAAATTGTGAGAGAATGAGAGTTTCTTCATCCTTATACAAGATCAATATTCAAGAATAGTATTGATATTCTTCTTTATATTAAAAGTAACAACTTTAATAACTTTTAAGAAATAAAATAAATTCAATTTAGCATATACATAAATTATGTTAGTTTGAAGAGAACAAAGGTAGCAAAATGTACTCACCAAAATACCAAGCGCGCCATTAATGTCAAGTCCTTAAACAACAACATCAATTGCTAGTGATATTTTGGTACAATGATCAAACACTGACAATTAACATTATTAAACAATAAACCCTTATAATCACCACATATTTATCACCATATATGTGAATAAAAGTTGGTCAAATAATTGAAAGATTTAACTACACACATAACACTAGTAGGCATATCGTAGAGAAGCACACAATATCTTTGTTTGTAAATTAAAAGACCCACAAGATATCAAGCACACCCTTAATTTGCAATATTTTGGCTGCATGAATTAACTATAAGCGGTACTCTCAATGCAATAAGTCATGTCAAATAATGTATGCCTTTTGACACTCTCATTATCCAAATATATGAAATTATTCGGTTAAACTATGTCTGCCTTTTGGTCGACCATAACAATTTACATGAACAATTCTATACTATATATTTTATCTGAATCAAATCTACCAACGAAGGTTGCTTTGTGCAATTTGTTGCTTCAACTTATTCAAAGAAAATTATTAGATAATTTAATAAATTATAGTTGTAAATATCCTACCAAGCTACGTCTTCCTCCAAGCTGACGACAACTTGCATGAATAATTTCATATTACATCTTTTATAATTTTGGTCGAGTCAAATCTAAGCAGCATAAGTTGCTTTTATGCAACTTGTTGTTTCAATTAACTCTACCAAAATTATTAGAAAAATTAATTTATTAAATTAAATAAGAAATTTTTTAAATTTACATAACACTACTCACAAAAGTCAATTTTATTTATTACTGTTGGGTAACAATTAGATTACTTGGCAACTTTATGATCCGTTTGATGGTCAGGATAAAAAGATATGTTATGATACACTTATCATATTCTACTCTAATATTTTGTTTGATACACCAAACTGATAAACCTTAACAAATATTTTCTCATTTTTTTCCTTTCCTACCTCACGTTTCTCTTCTTCTCCCCTCCCTCTCCACCGAACTCTCCTATCCTTCTCCACCGCCACCGTCGTGTTCCTCTCAACCGTCGCACTCTCCCAATATACCATTTTCCTTATATATATATATATATAGTTGCTAATAATATATTTTGATTGATGTTTAAAAAAAAGATAAACAATAATAATTATTTTTCTTTGCCATCTATGTTATGTGTTATGATGTATTGATATTCTATTTTTGTGTTGATGATTAATAATAATAATATTGATACTTTTATATATAGTAAATATGAATTCACAAGAACAATGTGATGTTATATCTAATGTTAAATATATCATAGTATTAGAAATCAACTAATAGTGACTTATTATTCAATTAATATGCATGACATGGTAACTACTTATCATGTTCATATTATATCATGTCTATATCCTGATCCATATCATATTATGTCTTTATCATATCATGTTCATCAAACAAGTTTTTAATATGAAAATATACTCACAAACAAATATTGCATGAAATATATTCGAAGAGCGTGATTAAGAAAATAAATATATTATTGCTCAAACTCAAATAATAATATACTCAAATATTATAATCATGTCATAAATCATATATTCAATTTCCAAATCAAATACAAATTTAATCTTAAAATAAATAAAAAAATTATTCATCCCACAAAGATTCGCGTATATACAGAAGGTTTCTTTAAAAAATAATTGTAGAATTTAAGTTTTTTTTTTCTAAACAAAAGAAATAAATCTCTACATGTTTATAAATAAACAAAAACACTAAACATATTTTCCAAAATTTAAAGAATTAAATTTTTATTTAATGTACAACTAAATTGCTTCAAAATATTTTGAGATAAAAATAACAAATATTCATTAAATAATACATGATACTCAAATATATAGTAAATCTTTATGTGCCTATTTCTCAAAAATAAACTTTATAGAAATCAAACTCTAGGTTATGATACCAATATTTCAAGAAATAAGTCAAGGTGAAACGATTTGATATAAAAACATTTCAATTTCAAAAATATTTCAAATAACTTAAACAATACCCAAATCCTTATTTCACGGCAAGTCGCAACAAACCGTATTTGTTACATCAATGGCTATCTAAGATCCATAATATTCTCAAATAAAAATAAAATAAAATAAAATAAAATAAAACATAAAATAAAATAAAACATAAAATAACATAAAATAAAATAAAATAAAACATAAAAGCATAAGTTGCTTTTATGCAACTTGTTGTTTCAATTAACTCTACCAAAATTATTAGAAAAATTAATTTATTAAATTAAATAAGAAATTTTTTAAATTTACATAACACTACTCACAAAAGTCAATTTTATTTATTACTGTTGGGTAACAATTAGATTACTTGGCAACTTTATGATCCGTTTGATGGTCAGGATAAAAAGATATGTTATGATACACTTATCATATTCTACTCTAATATTTTGTTTGATACACCAAACTGATAAACCTTAACAAATATTTTCTCATTTTTTTCCTTTCCTACCTCACGTTTCTCTTCTTCTCCCCTCCCTCTCCACCGAACTCTCCTATCCTTCTCCACCGCCACCGTCGTGTTCCTCTCAACCGTCGCACTCTCCCAATATACCATTTTCCTTATATATATATATATATAGTTGCTAATAATATATTTTGATTGATGTTTAAAAAAAAGATAAACAATAATAATTATTTTTCTTTGCCATCTATGTTATGTGTTATGATGTATTGATATTCTATTTTTGTGTTGATGATTAATAATAATAATATTGATACTTTTATATATAGTAAATATGAATTCACAAGAACAATGTGATGTTATATCTAATGTTAAATATATCATAGTATTAGAAATCAACTAATAGTGACTTATTATTCAATTAATATGCATGACATGGTAACTACTTATCATGTTCATATTATATCATGTCTATATCCTGATCCATATCATATTATGTCTTTATCATATCATGTTCATCAAACAAGTTTTTAATATGAAAATATACTCACAAACAAATATTGCATGAAATATATTCGAAGAGCGTGATTAAGAAAATAAATATATTATTGCTCAAACTCAAATAATAATATACTCAAATATTATAATCATGTCATAAATCATATATTCAATTTCCAAATCAAATACAAATTTAATCTTAAAATAAATAAAAAAATTATTCATCCCACAAAGATTCGCGTATATACAGAAGGTTTCTTTAAAAAATAATTGTAGAATTTAAGTTTTTTTTTTCTAAACAAAAGAAATAAATCTCTACATGTTTATAAATAAACAAAAACACTAAACATATTTTCCAAAATTTAAAGAATTAAATTTTTATTTAATGTACAACTAAATTGCTTCAAAATATTTTGAGATAAAAATAACAAATATTCATTAAATAATACATGATACTCAAATATATAGTAAATCTTTATGTGCCTATTTCTCAAAAATAAACTTTATAGAAATCAAACTCTAGGTTATGATACCAATATTTCAAGAAATAAGTCAAGGTGAAACGATTTGATATAAAAACATTTCAATTTCAAAAATATTTCAAATAACTTAAACAATACCCAAATCCTTATTTCACGGCAAGTCGCAACAAACCGTATTTGTTACATCAATGGCTATCTAAGATCCATAATATTCTCAAATAAAAATAAAATAAAATAAAATAAAATAAAACATAAAATAAAATAAAACATAAAATAACATAAAATAAAATAAAATAAAACATAAAATAAAATAAAACATAAAATAACATAAAATAAAATAAAATAAAAAATTATAGAAACTCCAAACATAGTTACAAATCTTTATTTGGTATTTACATAATAGCAAATTTAATCTATAATATTTCTTACTAAAAGAGACCCTAGCCAGCATTTTCTCATCAATTAAATTAAATTAAATTGCCATAATAATCAATTCTAGAAACAATATATAGCGTTACATATTATGGAACATGTATTACTAATACACACGAATATACCTAAAATTCATATTACACGGTTATTGATTAAGACTTTCGTTTATCCTAAAAAGGCATAGCTATTTATTTCCAACAACTGTTTCCTTCCCTCCTATAAACCACACGACTTTCCCTAACCCAAACAAAGTAAAACGTAATTTTCATATAATTATTATGCATTTTCAAGTGTAAAATACTTCAAAAAAAGTTAGAAAAAAAGGGTTTTTTTGTGTGTGAAAACATAGTACAACTAAAGCTAAATGTGTTTAACGTGTACAAAAAGTTGCAAATCGAATACAAATGGTTGATGATATATAGACCCAAAGAAAAATAAATAGTTGAAGATGAAGAAAATAAAATAAAAAGGGTTTACTTTGGTCACCTTGTTAATGAATTACTATTTTGACATGAATTATAAATGCAAAATATATTTAAAAAGTTGATGTATCATATTAATTTTTAATCAGATATATCAATTTTTTAACTACTATATTTTTTACTTAATTTAGATAGAGTATCTAATTGTAATCAAATATTTTTTACTCTCTTTTTGTTTTTCTCTTATGTTTTATCTTCCTCTATAAATACCCCATATTTTTCATCATACTCACACTTTTGCCTTTTAATTTGATCTCCCATTCCTAAGATTACCATAACATCGCAAAGTAAAATACTTAAAATATATCTATTTAATCCAATTTTAGTTAAAAATTATTGTACATGAAAAGTACTAATTTTTTTCTTCAGTAAACTAACATAATTAAGATCTACAGCCTCCTTATAGCATCTTCAATACACGTCTTTGTTCATTTCATCACATTTACAACTCATCATGTTCATTTTAAGAATCGTATTGTTTATTTATATATATAAATACAAATATGTAATATTATATATAAATAAATCATTTGTAAAAAAATTTGTATATATATTCATCTATATCTCTGACTTAGTTTATTTATTTATTTTCTTGAAAGTACATGTTTAATTTCTTTGTTATGCTACTCGTTATTCTTTGAACGTCTTGTTGGGATAAATTATATTTTTAATTATAATGTTGCCTTTTAAAAAAAATTCATTCCTAAGAAATATTTCCAAAATTTAAAGGGTGTAATAACTTAAGTACCAAAATGAGTTCTATTAATTCATGTATTAAGTAGAAAATAAATAAAGCGTCATGCCGTCATCCATGATTATAAAGTATATGATTTGTTTAATAAAATAAATAATTAACGTAATGTTTAACACACACGTTGTTGGCTGCTCTTTCCATCTTCCTTGATACACTCAACCTCGTATACTTATACTATAAATAACACACAACCAACTCAATTTTCATAACATAAAAACAAAACTTAAAAACGAAACACACGAAAATGGAAAAACAACTACACGAAGAAAGTGCAATGGACTCGTTCGTGTGTCCAAGTTTCAGCACTTATTCTACTAATAACGTAAACGACATTGCGGATCAAGTCACACAAGAAAACGACACCTCACACTCTCAAAACGACACCAACCAAAACGACAACGACGATTTCGAATTCGTCGCGTTTCGTAAGTCTTCAGATGAAATTTTCTTCGATAGTAACCGCTACATCTCCGCGACTCACGACGGTTTCCCGATCTTCAACAGAGATATCAGTGGAAGATGGAATTCCGATGCGGCGGAGATTCGAATTTCGTTTGAGAAATTGTTAATCGGCGACGAGAAGAAGAGTGGCGAATCTCGCGATTCGCAATCGTCGTCTTCGTCGGAAGTCGGTGGCGATCTGCTTGCGGTTTCGCCGGATATGTATTGCTTGTGGACACCGAAATCACCGGCAGTTTCGCCGATGACTTCACCGATGGCTTCTCCGTCGAAATGCAACAAGAGTAATTCGACTGGTTCATCTTCGAATTCGTCTTCTTCGAAGAGATGGAAGTTTCTGAGTTTACTCCGACGAAGTAAAAGTGACGGAAAAGAATCGTTGATTATGTTGAATTCATCATTAGGGTTTAAGAAGGGAGAAAAAGAGAAGAATTCGAAGGAACATTCCGACAAGAGCAAAATTCCTAATGTTGCCGGAAAACAGATTCCGGTGACGGTTAAGAAAGTTCCGGCGCCGTTACCGGCAATTGAAGCGTATTATGGAAGAAAGAAAGAGACGAGGAGAAAATCGTATTTACCGTATAAACAAGAGTTAGTTGGTTTTGGCGTTGATTTCAATGCTTTTGGAAGAAGTTTTGCTTTTCACTCTTGACTAATTTTTATTTATTTTTACTTCAAATTTTAACTATATTTACATTAGGACTATACGTTAATTTTATAAGGTATTGTTATAGATTCAGTTTTGGAGTAGAGAAATATTTAAAAATGAGAGTGAAATTTTGGTAGTTTTTTTGTTTTCGTGTTTGATGTTAAATATTATAATGTCTTTTAACTTTTGAATCATCATCCATGAAAAAAATGTGTGAAAAAATAGTACATGGATTATGATGAACATGATTTGACACAAATGGTATATACTCAATTATTTAGTTGGGATTAATTTGGTCCTAACTAGAGTGTATACAAAATTCTATATACTAGCAAGTGTTGGTATGTATGAATTTCAATTAGGATGAATTTTGTCTTGGTTATAAAAAATAGATTAGGATGTACTTATTTGTCATTTTGTGTGGGATTGAGAAAAAAATCATTAACCACTTTTTAGTCTTTCATTTTCTTAATTTTGAAGGAAATTGAGAAATTATTAGATCAAATAATATATAGAATATAGCTTCAACATCCAATAAGCAGAATTTAGTTTAATAATGGATTCAAATTGCTTAAGCTTAAAGACCATAATTATAGTTTCTTAAAAATTAGTCTATAGTAATTTATAAAATAAAAATATTTGATAGTGATGATGAAAATATTTTGTTAAGTCACATGTTAGTATTTTTCAATAAATGATACTTGAATATTATATCATTATTCCTTTTAGGTTAGCCAAAGTAATGAATTGACACAAAGGTGAATGAATAGAGTTTGAGTTGGATTTGTCACAAACTAAACAACCTCTTGAAAGGGGTTAATGAAAATGAAAGAGAGGTTGTAAGACTTTTGAATGAAGCATGAAAAGAACTTATAATGCAATGATGAAAATGTTGACTAGAAATACAATAAACATTAATATATTATTACTCGATTCCTTTTTATGTTTGTTGGTTTAATTGTTTTGCACACACACCAAATAAAACAATAAATATTTGTTTTTATAAAATTGTTTATCGTTTTCATTTGTAGTTTGGTTTGAATCAATTTCAAAATAAAAAGTTATATGATTCAAAAATTAAACTATGTTCATATTATTTCTTTAAAAAACTGATTTGATCCAATTCATTGATTGTATTTTAGATTTAATCGGTTTATTCAATTCTTACCTATGTATAATTGTATATTTATATTATGTCCAATAACATATTACATATTTATAATAAAAAATAATATTACATAACAACAAGTATTAGTTTTTTGACAAGAATAACAACCAATAGTTATAGTTGTATTTAGGATTTATGAAATAGTACAAATATATTAATTAATAAGTATTATAAAAAAATTCAAATTCAAAATAAATTATCATAACAACTAATACTATTAATACGAACAATTAAATATTACAATCTAGATATACAGTGGATTTTGGTTTAGTTGAATTTCCTCTATTTAAGAAATTTTCACAAAAGAAATCTAATAAAAATCAATTTTTGCAGGGTTTGTAATTTTTATTTGAATAGATCTAAATATAAATACCCCTACTTATCCCTTTATTATCTTATTGCATTAATTTCTGCCAATAATAAACGTCTATTTTTTTGTGTGAAAATATTAAAAGTGTCTTAATATTAAATTTAATGACTAAAACCGAGTTAAGTTTTCAATTCACTCAATATATTGTAGACATACATTTTAATGTAATCAATACAACTTTTTGCATTATTCATCCAAAGTTACACATTTTTATTGATTTATTTTCATTGATAATTTCCAATGCAACCTTTTAGTTTTCCAATGCCCAACTATTTTGAATCACTACTCAATAATTTTTTTTAATTTAGTCAATATTCAGTAAGTCGTCAAATTTACACATTTTATAACACAATTGTTTCAATACATACTTAATATCTGAAACGATATTGTTTAATCTTTTTTAAGAGTATTTTCGGTGAAGATTGTTTCAATAAGATTTTTAAAGATATAACACATATATTCTTCCAACCTCATTATTTCATGTTGACGCTTAAAACTTTCACTACCTCCATTTATTAATATTTACATTGTTTCTCTAAACAAGACTTAAACTCATATTTTTTAAAATAATTAATCATTTATTGGCTAATTTTACTAAAACTTTCAAAAAATAAAATTTAAATTCAAATTTTATATTTATTAATCAGTTTAATGACTAAGTTAAAATTTTATTACAAGTTAGGGAAGAGAAAAATATTTAAATTGAAAAAGTTTTATATTAATAGAATAAGAAAATATATAAAAATACAAAATGAATACATAATATATTCTATATATAGAGTTAGGGGAGACATAATAAACTAACCACCTAAAAACTAACTCTAATTAACTTTTACATCTAATATCCTCTGGCAAGTCCAAGTGGAAATGTGTTTATTACACTTCCGGCTTAGAAAATGTCAAGAAAGTAGTTAGAAAAGAGATCGACTAAATGAGTTTGAAAAACAAAAAAAATAAACCGGTTGAAAAGATTATGTGTAGTAACCCAATTTTGTCCGAACATTTAAAAAATATCAAAAAATAATACTCATAATAATGTATTTAATTTTATATATTTATGATCACATTTTATTGTACTAAAAATTTAAAAAAAAAAATTAAAATTAAACTCATAAATCTATTCCAATAATTGAGCTCACATTCTCATTGATGTTTTAATAAAGTGTCCGGTTTACATCGTAAAAATATTAAAAAATAAATAAAAAGTAACAATAACTAACAAACAAATAAAAATAATATTTTTGGTAGAAATAGGACAAGCTTCCATCCTCCACATTTTAAGCTTCCATGTTTTCCTCATTTTGAATCTTCACCAACTTTGCACTCCATCAAACTTTTCCATCAAAAAGTAGAAGTCTCATTTTTCACAAACTTTACACTTCACCAGAAAGTAAAAATCTCATCTTTACTTGTCACTCCATAATTTATGCAAAATAATATAAAAACCGAAACTAAATTTATCTCATTGACTCAACAATTCATCCTTGTAGTTTATATATTGAGAACCAAAATTTAGTTTGAGAGAGTTTTATTTTTCTTAAAAATTAGAATAAAGGAAATATAGTTCTTCTTTGCTTCTAAGATCAACAAAGAAAGCCACTATCTTCTTAAAATGTAGAGAATTAAAGAGAGCATGAGCCACACATCACCACTTTCATCGTCATTTGCAAATCTTTTAGAAAACCATAATCAAATCAACTTGAGCTAACCACCACCATGAGAACTACCGTCAGAGCGTCCACACAGCCACCTCCGTCAACTTTGACCTATAGCGAACCACCACCACGAGCGCTACCGCTAGAGCATCCACTCAGCCACCACCATTTTGTGGCCGTTTTGGGTGTGTTTGTTCTCTCTCTCTCTCTTAACAATAGAACTTATTTATCTCTCTGTTTGTCTGTTTACTTTTGTTAAAAAAAAATATTCACAATAAATAAATATTAGATTAATTATATGTGATATCTTTTTAATATTTGAGTTGTTAAGACACAAGTTGTACTACTTGGTGACTTTAAAACTCAATTTTAAAACCGAAAATAATAAAAGATATTATTTAACAGATTAACTAGATGAAACATCTTTTTACTCTTTAAGTTTTTGATACACGAGTTGTACAACTTGATAGCCTTAAAACTCATTTTTTTATAAATAATTATTCAAATCAAACAAACTCTTTTTTTCTCTCTCGTCAAAACAACTCTTTTTTTTATCAACAACAAAACAATTTTTTTTAAAACAATCAACACATCTGCATTTTCTATCCAAGAACTAAGTAGCTTTGATTTGTCCATCGCACCGGGAAGATACGTAGGAGCAAGATCACACTCTTGTCAAACACATTAATAAAAAATCTATTTTTTCCCATCTCTTTTTTAAGCACACATTTATTTTAAAAAACAATTGATATTCATATTTAATAATAAAGAGAAATAAGTATATTTAAGTTATTATTAATTTTGCACAATTAATTATAGGTAATCATTTTTTAACAGATGCCGTAAGGTGTTAATATCTTTCTTGTGTATAATCTACCATCGAATTCAAATTTTGGTTTCATAGACCTTTATTTTTTTTTTTTTTTTTAAGGGTTTCCCAATATTTTTCCTATTTTAAAATAAACTTTGATAGCGACTTCATTGAATTCGAGAAACACTCTAAATTTTAGATCGCGACATTATGAAACACTGAAAACCAATCAACTGAAAGAATATGGATGCCGAAAATAGATGGACTGAGGAGTATGAATTTTGTGCTTAATCATCTATTATTTTATGGATAGAAGTCAAAATCAACATTAGGCTTTTTCAAAATGAATAATATCACAAATTATGAATGAATTTTTCTTTGTTTGAGACAAAAAGTTCTAGTGCTGTCTTGCTTTTTCCATTGACATTTTTTATGATCTTTGTCCTTGATCTTTCTTATTATTTTTCTCAATTCTTCATCTGACTACAATGTCTTACATAGAGCTTTTGGTGAAGAAAAATACTTCGAATTTTGATGAATATCAATGACTTGTTTACAATCCAGTGGCATTATATAATTGAAAGAATCATAACTCTTTGTATATATACAACCATCTTCTTCTTCTTCCTTTTTTATTTTTTTTATCTTGAAAACACTTTTGCTTCTTTTGTTGTTGTTGATTGTGACATTGAATTTTCAAAGAAATATTCAACACCTTTTTGAAGATGTGAATCTTTTATCTCTCCACACTCTTTTTGTTTCTCTTCCTCTTAATTTTTCTACGCTATGGTTGAACTATTTTTTAAAAGTTTTACAATGATGAATTAATGCTCTAATACTATGTTATAATTTTGACAGAACCCATGAAAAAAATACAATATTTAAATTTAAAATAAATTCTATGTTAATAGAATAAAAAAAGATACAAAATAAATACAGAATATTATACTTTATATATAAAAACTAGTTGATACTTATCAAACTAATCATCTAGAAACTAACTCTATTTTTTTAAATCTAACTAACTATTATATCTAACTCTTTGGTACCAAAAAAAACTATTATATAACTCTAAATAAATTCTACATCCAATAACTAAAGACAAATTTATCGTGATCAAGGTATACCTACCTTCCCATGTGTTTGTTTCTTTTTTGTTTGTCAAAGATCGATGGTTTATGGTCATTTTCTTTAATTAGAAATCATCTATTTAAATAATTTGTTCATCTCTTTTTATCTAATTAAGTGATTTACACGCATATTTAATTTTTCTTTTGTGTTTTTGTCGTCTTAGTGCATCATTGTTTTGTTTATCGTCTTGGTGCGTTGTTGTTTTGATTTTTCATTTTATTGCAATATTCGTTTGATTTAGATTGATAGACAACTTCAATCTAGTATAGATTCAATCAATAATTCTGGTATCGCCAACGTTAATTCTCTAGAGACATTTGTATGGTTTTATCACATTTGTAGATATTTTGTTATTTTATTCTATTAATTTAAGTGTTGAGAGTTTGTTTATAAATTCATCTTTTTTATTTTAATGACTTTGAATTGCATTGATTTATTCTACTTATTTGAATATTGAATATCGTTATTTTAATAAATAAAAAAACTAACAATCTTTCAAATTCAAACCACATTCAATTATAGTTATGAGCTATTTTTGTCCACAAAAAAGATCATATTTAAGTGACAACAAAAATGAAATCTTAACATGGCAACACTATTACACAAGTGGCAACACCACATCTTTGGACACAATTTTAACTACACAAGCACAAGTAGTTAAGATACAAGAAACAGGACAAAAAATATGTTGACATAACCTCACCACAATGCACATTGAATGTTGTCATCAAAATCAAATGCCACTATTGCAATTGTGTGTCATATAACAACTTGAGTTGGTCATCACTCATTGCAAAAACCAATACCAAATTTGCTTAGTTGCTACCTCTAATCTCTTTACCCATTTCTCTTCATAAACCAAAATCTTCCATACGATGATCCTATTTATGAACATTAATCTTTTCAATTTGGCTTGCTTTTTTATTACAATGACCAAAAAGCATTTTTGTCATGGTGAATGGCCATTGATTTTGGTGGAGTGTATGTATGTTTCTCTCTTATTCTCTCCCTTCCCCCTCTCCTAGTTTATTGCAAGCAAAATATTCAAGGGGAATAAACATCTAATTTGGTTACATACCACTTTGCTAATGTGTTATTAAGTTATTGGAGTTCAAATATAGGAAATAGAAGAAAAGTGTTTGATTAATTAAGGGTTCAATCTTAGACATTACTTGGTCTAATGATTTAGTATAATAACTATATTAAAATAGTATGATTAGCTGTTTTTTTTTTAAAAAAAACATTTCATGAGTAAAACTCACACACACTAATTTCTTTTTTTATAAAAAATATCTCATATTTATATTTTGACTCCAATATATTAAATGTCTCTCGATCTTTTAGCATTTAAATTATAATCATGAAACTAAATAAACAATATGATTAGTTTTACATTACGGCTAATCAAATTTTAATCTTATCATAATTATAATATATTTTTCTTAAAAATATGTTTACATGTATTATTATATAAACATTGTTGTGAAATATAGTTGGACATCATTGTATACTTTTTTTGGTAATTAGAATGTCGTTGTTAATATTTATTTTTTTTATTAAACATCATTGTTAATCTTAATTTACACTATTAATATATTGTTATTAACCTCATGATAAAAATATATATTTTGTAAGTTAAGATTAACAATATTTTGTAAGTTCTTCTCTTCTTTTTCAATAAGTTATATTTTTCTTCTTTAATCTACATTATTATATTTGAAGCTGCTAGTTTGTGTATATATAGGCCCAACACAACACTGTGGCCACAGTAGATAATAGATCTTTAATTAAAAAAAAAAAAAAAGATAATAGATCTAGAACTAGAACCACAAATTTGAAGCCTCAAGGATAGGGTTTTATCATTAATAACATCCATTGCTTGTGTGGTCCATCACATATGAACCATTGGTTACAAACGGATCATAGAGAAAATACATTCAATTGATTTTGAATATTTTCTTCTTGAGTCATATTCAACAATTTTATTATAGTGCAAAAACTTCGAACTTAATTATTTTCAACATTTTTTTTTTGCCATTTTGATATTAGATTGTTAAAATAATAACCAAATTCATTTGTTGATATGATAAAATAAGTGAGAGAAAAATCATCATAGTTAAAATATATAAATAATTCAGTAATATAGTTGCTCAATTTCATCCTTGAGAGGCCATTAACAAAAATGAGGCTTTCCTTTTTTTTTTTTTTCCTTCAAATGATTTCTTATTGATAAAGAGCAACATTCTAAATTATATAAGCGTATATTTGATATTACGTGAAATTTTTTAGAATATTAATGAACCATCATAATTTTATAAAAACTATCATTTACATTTTTTCTAAAAGTTACGGTGATTTACTATAATTATAAATTATAACTTGTTATATATTTAAGTTCAATATAAAAAAAAAAAAATGAATCTCTAAATTTTCTAATTAACATCTTAAAATTCCAACAATGCTAAAAGATAGATATTTCCTTTTACTTAGTGAATTGTTGGATCATTCTAATAAATTCACGAATATTTGAGATTCATATTATGAGGTCTTAAATAAAGAAAATATAGAATGATCTAACATTAAGTAAAATGAGACGCATGTGATTAATTATATCATATTTCTCTATCTCAAACGAGTTTAATAACTATGCAGTAATAATCTTAAAAAAATCAAAATAATACGGTAAAATTATGAAATATATAATTTTTTTGGACAATTATATTATAAATGGAATTAGTCCTCCTAAGTTGTAGGAAAAGCATAGAATATAGAAATAAAGTTACTACAATAGGGAAATATTGTTACCTTATGCTTTGTCCCTTTCAGCTGAAATAAAAAAGGTTGTTGCATTTTCACCTACGTGGCAAACCGGCATTGAATACACGACACACAAATTCAAAGGGTACAAGACAACCTTATACCCTACATTAATAAACCTTGGAATTCACTACCACTAATTCTTTTCTTCATATATCTCAATTGAATTCTCATAAGAATTAACGTGAATCTCATAGATAATATCTACACAGTAACGCAATGATATGGTCCATATTCAACAATGTATGTTAAGCACTAAAAAAAATTAATAATCCAAAATTTATAGTAACTATTTTCAAGGAAAATTTAAGGTGAGGAATAATTAAAAATTATTTTTTACACATGCTACTATTTTCGTTGAAATAATCATTTTTAAGATTTATATTTATTTCACTTTAAAGAAATTAGTCGATACTCAAATCTATAATATGTCTAATACAAATTCAAATCTATATTACTAAAATAAGTCGAATTAACGAAAGAAATTTAAAAACGTAAAAGACAATTTATCTATAATTTATTCTCTAAATATTTGAGAGACTAAATTTAGTGATTCATCTTTATAGTAGTATACATTGGGGTTATATGAATTTTGATTATGTGTGTGCATGTAAGATGATATATTTGTTTGGTAAATTGAGAAAATAGAGAAGAAAGGGTAGATGACAAGAAGGGTTGATCCAAAGTGACATTGAGGTTATGGTCATTCTCTTGTAGTTAATCTCCAACATTCAAACCTCATCTAAAAAGATAGGAATGAAGCTCTCCTTAGCTTAACTTTCCTTTTCATTATCTACCTAAGACACATTAAAATGGGCATAGCCTATTGGCCATATGGAATACACATCATCATACCTTACAACATCTATATAGCATTGTCATTTGAGTCTTCATTGCACAATGTCTACCTCTTCCATAAACGGTTGGTGTCTCTCTTCTTTGTCCTCTGCCAAAACTTCTATCAAGAAGGCTACATTGCGCCCCGTTGTCGTTGCAACTCTTAACTCTTCTTCTTCTTCTTCTTCTTCTTCATCTTCTTCTTCTTTCCCTTCTTTGATTCAAGACAAGCCGGTTTTCGCTTCTTCTTCTTCTCCTATCATCACCCCAATTTTGGTATATACACTTTGAAATTGAAATTACATTTGTTGTTTTGTTTATGTGTAGTTGTATTTCGTGTTAGTTGACTTCTTCTGCTTTCGTGAACTGCATTGAAGTACCTCTTATATAGTCATGTTAATACATATTTTTTATAATTAAAAAAAAAAATTCGTTCGTTGGATCACACTATTAAGAGAGATTTAGAGTAAAAATATAGTCTATAATTAGGCATTATCCATGATAGTGCATTACAACATTGTTTGATTCATTTAGTCGGAAATAAATCAAAATTTTGTATTATTTCATATTTTTAATAATTGGTTTTTTTTTAATAGTTATTAGTCCTACTAGCTAGTAAGTCTTTGGTGTTGTATTTTTAGCTATTGATCCCTCTAATGGAAAATCTCTAGTTTCACTAATGGATATAGCTAAAATTAATGTAGTTGACATACATTTTATTCTAGCTATTAGGCAAGCATGTGCATTAGAATCTAATAGTGTACAATTATGAGGTGAATTTGCTTGCTACTTGTAAAACAAACGTTTCATTTTGTCTTTTTAAAAGTATTGTGTTCACGTGGAACTCCATTTTATCTTTCTTTAACATCTATCAAATTGCTATGTTTAGTTAGTTTTGAGGGACAAGTGTGTGGCATGGATTTATTCATGTATTACATTTGTCACCAATTGAACCATACAATTAACCAACTTTTTAATTAGAAAAAATTTTATAAAAAAAATAAAAACTATATATTAGATGAATTTGCCTTGCATGAGGGACCAAAGAAGTGTGTTAATAGAGGATTTTATAAAGCAGAAAATTTAAACTACTATAGAAGAAAAGGTCCATTCAAAACCATGCATGTTTTGCTAAATTAACACTTAAATACTATGTATTTACTTGGTTGAATTCTAAATTCCATGTGCATCATAGTTACATACTAAAAGTTCACTATATGTTTACTAGAAAATCAAAATTATTTTTTTCTCTTTTTTTTTTTCAAGTTGACTTATAACTATTTGTTTCAACTTACACATATTTCTGTCTTTTTTCTTTAAAGAGAGAAGAAATGGGAAAGGGCTATGAGGAAGCTATTGAAGAACTCCAAAAATTGTTGAGGTAAAAATCTCAAACATTTTCTCATAATAAAATTATATATATTTCATAGTATTTCATTTCATGGTTTAAAATATATGCAATATTAAATAATATAATATTTTTAAATATAGGGAGAAAAATGAATTGAAAGCAACAGCAGCTGAAAAAGTTGAGCAAATAACAGCTCAACTCGGAACAACATCAACATCTGATGGTGTTCCAACATCAGAAGCATCAGAGAGAATCAAATCTGGTTTCCTTCACTTCAAGAAAGAGAAATACGAGTTAGTCACTTATTAACTAATTAAACCTTACCTTAATTATTAGTTATATAATTTCTTATACCTTAAGCTTTCTAATTAATTAATCATGTTAATATTGTTATTATTTTTTTCCTTTCTACAGCAAGAATCCAGCTTTGTATGGTGAACTTGCCAAAGGCCAAAGCCCACCGGTAAATAAATTGTGACTAATTAATTATTTATTTATATATAGAATTAAGTTTAATAAATACACACTATCAATATAAATTAATTTTACATTATGTTCAATCAAATTTTACAATTTCTATAAATCTTTTAATCGGACGACAATATATAAAAGATATTGTTTAGTATTTATCAATGTATATTAATTAAATTTTTTTGAATTTAGATTTAGTCTTGGTTTTCTTTAAGATTTACAATATTATTTTAATTTTTATTTTATTTTCAGTTTATGGTGTTTGCATGCTCAGACTCAAGAGTGTGTCCATCTCATGTGCTAGATTTCCAGCCAGGGGAAGCTTTTGTGGTTAGAAATGTTGCTAACATGGTTCCACCATATGACCAGGTTTCTTTTTCAATTATACATAAAAAATAAAATAAAAATACATATGTTATTTAATAATAATATAATTTAATATATCGGTTATACTCAAATATTTGTTTCACTATGATGTTTTAACAGGCAAAATATGCTGGAACTGGATCTGCTATTGAGTATGCAGTTCTGCATCTCAAGGTTTATTACAAAATAAATTAAGTACATATAGTATGAAAATTGATAAATTGTGTAGAATTTTTAATAAAATAAATTTTTATTTTATTATATAGGTTTCCAACATTGTGGTAATTGGGCACAGTGCTTGTGGTGGTATTAAGGGACTATTGTCTTTTCCATTTGATGGAACATACTCTACGTATGTCTTTTTCTTTTTTTTACATTAAAAATATACTTTTGCATTTTTTTCTTTAAAAAAATATATGTTGACATTTAATTTTGTTGTGTGAAGTGATTTCATTGAGGAGTGGGTGAAAATTGGTTTACCAGCAAAAGCAAAGGTGAAATCACAACATGGAGATGCACCTTTTGGAGAGCTATGCACACATTGTGAGAAGGTATGAGAAAAGACAACAAATTAACCAAGCCATTAATTTCATAAATATATTTTTTATTTTTTACAATATTGAAAGAGTTGTTAGTGAATGTATCTAAGAAGTTAAATTTGGAATATGTTGTGTGCAGGAATCAGTGAATGTTTCACTTGGAAACCTTCTAACATACCCATTTGTGAGAGAGGGTTTGGTGAACAAAACATTGGCATTGAAAGGAGGATACTATGACTTTGTTAAAGGATCTTTTGAGCTTTGGGGACTTGAGTTTGGACTTTCTAACACTTTCTCCGTATGAACATCAACCATATATCAATCACCACATCTCTAAGTATTCTCCTCCCTAAAATGTACTATCATGTAATTTATCCTTCTTAATTAATTATCACCTAAATTTTCAAATAACCCTCTTGTTAACTATTATAAAAAATAAGTGATTTTGGTATTTTATAATTTATATATTATTTTAAAAAAAAATTGAAGTTGTTTTGTGTTTGTTTACCGCGATGATATTTCGTTTTAAAGAATAATCAGTTATCAATAACGATTTTTATTAGAAACTATTAAAAATAGACTCATTTAAAAAAAAAAATTTGATTTTTTTTTCTTTTAGATTCTGACTTTTATTTCATAGATAAATAAGTAAGCAAGCTAGAAGCAAAATGTAATTTATGGTGTTTCACCACTAAATTTGTGTTGTTTGTTAGGTAAAAGATGTGGCCACGATTCTACATTGGAAGCTATAATGTGAAGCTTAGAGGTCCTGTGTCTGCAATGAAGAGGCCTACCTACTTTAATCATATGATATTTTATGTGTATGAGATACTATGAAATGAGATTATGTAATAATATGATATTTCATCTTAAATAAGAGTTTGGAATTCCCATCAGATTTTTTTTCTTCACTATATGTCTAGATTATAAGGCAAAAGCTTTAATAGTTATACAATAATTGTTCAGTCAACATCTTATCAAATGATAATATTAATTTGCAATATGTTTTAGATATTAAAATATAATTAAGACAAAATACATTTAAGTCGATGTGACTCTTATACATCTCAACATGATTTAAGTGTTATTGACGTGACAATTTTAATTAGGGTTTAAGTAGAAAATAATATTTTTAATTAATTTTATTAAAGATATTGAAAAACTTTAAGAATCTTCGTCTTTTTCTCTTCACCGTCTTTAATTTAATGGTGCAATGAATTTAAATATGTACTATTCAATTAGGATAGAATGGATCAAAATTTGTGCTTATCTAAACCTAATTTATAAAGTTTAAAATCAAAGTAGGTTAATTATGGCATCCTTAATTTAATTTACAACTATCTTAATCACATAGTAATAAAACTTGAACTAGACTTATAAAGACTTATAATGGAAGAAGTATTATTTTTCCCCCACTCATAGACTAAATTAGGTTGTCACTCCAGATTTAGCATAATTAATATTTCAATTGCATTTTTAGCATCAAAACTTCAAATTAAAGATATCATACATGTCATGCCTTCACGACACATATTAATGATATTATTACATCAATATCGTTCATTTTATCAAATTATTATCAGTGTTTGTATTGATATTTGTATATATGTCGGTGTTTCATAAAAATTAAAAAACAAAACCATGTAACTAAGGGAAACTTATACATTGCTTGCTATACCAAATAAAAATAATTGATAATCCATACATTAGATTGTGACACCTTTCAGCTGATAGTCCCATGGTACATATGTACAATTGTGAAACAACCTATAAGAATACACATCAATCAGCTCCATTCCTTGCCAAATGAAAATGTGTATATACATGATGCAGAATGAGTTGTTGCACATCATGATTCGTCCGCCTTTGGCTCGAGAACGACGGGGATCTTTTCTTTGTGGTCGCCTCGCAACACCTCCACAATCACCTGAATGAAATCATCACCAAGTATTAAATAGGATAAAAAATCAGTTTCAACTAGGGTTCAAATCTCTAAAGGCTTGTTTTCGGTTTTCGTTTCATGTTTTTACTTTTAATTACAAATCGTCACGGAGTTTGATTTATAAAGAAAATAGACAAATGAAAACAATGTGACGGTTTTGTTATTAAAAGTGAAAACAGGAAATGAAAACTAGTTTATGAGTCGATTTCATAATACAAAATCAAGTCACACTTTCGAGTCGATTTCACATAGATACACAAGAGGAATAAAGCAAATGAATCAGAACCACCATACCTTATCACCAACATTACACTGGTCAAGAATTCTGTACAAATCACTTCCATTGGTAACCTTCTTACCATTCACAGATGTTATGATGTCACCTAAAATGAGTCTACCGTAGGAATCGCGCTTTGTCGATAGTAAGCCCTACAGATTAGAAATTTAACCACCTCCATCAACCAAATTCCTCACCCTTTGACAAATTGTAATGCAATAGATCAAGCTGAAGCATTTTAAAAAGTAGCTTCCCTAAAAAAGACACAATAAGCTAAATATAAAAAGTAGCTGCCCAAACCCTCTAGTTTTCAGGAGAATGAGGTCCTAGTGATCCAGAGTTCAATCGAGAGATAAGTAAAACATGGCCAAGAATTATTCCAACTAGAAACTAAATATATATAAGAACAAATCGAGGGTGTTTTAGGTTGAAGTAAAGAGGTTGTTTTTATTGTGATGTAAAATCTATGCTACTAGTCGTTAAATAAATACTACCTTTACTCCTACTTATAAGTCTTATTTCAAATTACTAGATATAATTTTTTTTTTCTCCAAATATACCCCGTATTAGTATTACTAATTTGTTTGGGGAGATGAAATGTCAGAATTTGACACACCTATACACAAAGGCCGATTTAGTAATAAACATGCAAAAAATGTACACATTAATTATACTACCAACTTTTTTTAATATACGTGAAAGGTGTTAAAAGAAGCTTATAAAAAGGGACGAAGGTAGTAAATAGATAAATAATAAACTTACTGCTTTCCCAGCTGGACCATTGGCAGGAGCATCCAAGACAAGCACTCCACTTACCCCTAATTGCTCTACAGATTGATCTGGAGCAAACTTGATCCCTAAGATAGGTCTAGTAACTTTACCAAACTTCACCAATTGATCAACAATGCCATTTACCTATATACATGAAATAAATAAGTACATGAACTATTTAAGAGCATAAAAAAAAAAAAGAATGTATGTTTCTATGAAAAGTTGTCTCCTTAAAAACCAGACCAGATGTCGAACCAACGAGACCTCTTGGTCATGGTTCAACTGTTTTAAACTGCTCGAACCGTGACATAACAGCTCAAATAACCAAATCGTAAAAAGTGCCGGTTCACGATTTAACTTGTTGAGCTGTTTGGTTTGGTTCAGTTTTTAAAACATTGGTGTAAAGAGAGGCAAGAGTCGGAGCTCACAGTATCCACAGGAATAGAGAATCCAACACCGGAGGATGCACCGGATGGGGAGTATATAGCTGTATTTATTCCGATGAGGTTTCCGGAACTATCTAGGAGCGGACCTCCACTGTTACCAGGATTAATTGCTGCATCAGTCTGTATAACATCTTGAATAGGACGACCAGTTGCAGCCGAACTAATTTCTCGCCGAAGTCCACTATCAAGAAAATATATATCAGTAAAATACAATCAACACAAAAGGCACTTAGAAATCATCAGAAAGTATCCAACTTCCAAGTTATCGAGTACCGGCAGAGCATATGTTTATGATGCACAATTCGAAAAAATAAGCTTTATTTACCATACAGAATACCTTGAAGTTTCAAAGAAAGTGAAAGATTAGATGTTGCGCAATACGGCATTTTAGTCAAGAAAGTTTGATTTGAGAACAAGATGGCTATTTTTGCTATTTTTAGACACCTAAATAAAATGCACAGTTGTATACTGTTATGCTCCCTCCAGTCCTTTTTATAAGAGACACTTGGGTAAAAAGTTGGTCAACAAAAATTGATATATTTGGTTGATATGGTATGATATACGTGAGAAGGAAAACTAATAAAAAGTAGAAACTATTTTCTTAGGTATTGAGGAAATAATTGGAATAAAATATTGGTTTACAGTTTTCATACCTGATGACTCCAGTTGTAAGAGTGTGGTCAAGTCCAAACTGCAAGTATCACATAAGCACATTCATGAAATAGTCAGCTATGTTGACATTCCATCATAGAACCAGACCCGACACTGATACTGATAATAATTTAAGAAAATGCAAGTGATTGAATGTAAGTATGGAACCACTTAAGTCAGTGTTGGACACGACACATGTGGAACACCTGACATGCCTTCAATGTAAAGTGTCAGTGCTCCTTAGGGGAATACACATTTACAAAACAATATGCATCAATCTGTATGGACATCTCACCGGGTTCCCAATAGCATACACTTTTTGACCAACAAGCAAGTCGGCAGAGACCCCAACAGGTATAGGCCTGAGCTTGTCTTTAGGCGCATCGACACGCAGCACAGCAACATCCTTGTCTTGATCAAAACCAACAACTTTCGCGTCGAATGTTGATTGGTCAGCAAGAGTGACCCTGCACATAACTAGCATCTCTTTGAACAGGAGTACTCAATTCACACACCCACACATGTATCTATATACCGTCGAACATTCTTACCATTCAGTTCAATCAAAGGAATCCAGTAGATCTAATATCTAACTCAACACATTACTGAAGGAAGCACAAAGTAACAAACCATTATCATCTCCCTTTTGTTTTCACTGGTTATTGTTAAGGAATAAAAATAAAACTTCTCTGTTTAAAAGTGTTGCATTTAATATATCTGCGCATTGAATGTCAGCGTTGTCAAATAGCGGCTATAGCGTAGCAGTATTCGAACAAATCGCTATTGTTCCGCAATAAGCTATTTAGTACAAAGTGTTGTCAAATAGCGGCTATAACGTGCAAAGTACAAAGTGTTGAACAAACTGCTATTTCTCGTGATCCACAATTGACAACATCGTTAAATGATGCACTTTACAATAAAAAAACAATTTCTAAATTTCATAACCAATGCATTTAACATTATAAAAGTCACAATATACCTCATCATATGCATGGCATTATTCAATAGCACACCCTTATTCAATAAGAACTTAGTTAATTAAGTTGTTTACCAAATGCATTGCAAGTATAACTTTGAGAAACCAATAAGAAAACTGGATCAAAAGAAGCAAGAGCCACCAACCTGAGATCAGAAGCACCCCTGATAACGTGATAATTGGTGACTATATGACCTTCCCTATCCCAAACAAAACCTGATCCAGATCCTTGAGGAACCTCCAACACATCCAATGTAAATGCATCCTGCCTAAACACAAATAACTCACATTCAGAAAACCAAAACAGTCATCTCAAAATTCAGTCTTTTCTATCAAAAGAAGAAGACCCTGCCAAAACACAAACAAAAATGATATTTTCATACACAAATTTCGACAACAAATTGCATGGTTAACGTAATTAGCCATACTTTTGAACATCATTAACCACAATTTTAGATGTTCAAATATGCATGATATTCATTAACCATCCAAATTGTTTTCAAATATACATGATTTTCAACGGCTCAAATATACATGATATCCATTAGCCTCAATTTGTATCCTAAAATACTTGGTTAATGATATTCAAAATCATGGTTAATTATGTTTAGTTGATAGTTAGAGTTGCAAAAGTTTGTCATAGTCATTAATCTACTAAACATAATTAACCACATATTTAAAAAGGGGTTTGACATGCAAATTTGTTGTCGAAATCAATTGTCAAATTTGTTTACCAAAATAACTACCCACCCACATTCAGAAAACAAAAAGGGTCATCTAAAAATCCAATCTTTTTACGATCAAAAGCAGAAAAAGAAACATACTTGACAGCAAGGTTGGTTATATAAACAACAGAGGGAGTATTCTCTTGGAAGAGACGAACAGTAGCAAGTTCATCAGATTGCAACTTCCTTGGAGTGGTAACAACAAAAGCAGAAGCTGAATCAGGATTAGAAATGAAGAGAGTAAAAGAAAGTGCAAGTGAAGTGCAGAAAATGAGAAGAGAATCAAAACAAGTTTTGGGTATAGTGAGTTTTGGAAGTGATGATGGGGTTTGAGAAGGTGGTTGAAGGAGGAAAAGGGTAGGATGGGAAATTAAGTGAGTTGGTTTATGGAATTGAAGTGATTTTGGTTTGGTGATTGTGGAACGTGAAAATGAGGAAGAAGAATGGAAGAAGAATGTGGAAATGAGTGAAGAGGAAGAAGTTGTGGCCATTGTTGTTGTTGTTTTTTTTTTTTTTTGTTGGAATGAGGATGTTTGTTTATTATGTTGTAAAGTAAACGTTGTTTGTGGTTCTTGCAATGTTGGATTACGTTTCCATATGTCATGTGTCTACTTGTGTGATGGGGAATTGGATTCCACGCATGCAGGATAGATTTGGACCGTTGGATCTGAAATGTATGGCTGGGATTTAATACTGTATGAAGTTATTGAGATCAGTACTACATTATCATAGCAATTAGATCGTAGATCAACGACTGTAATTTATTACATCATGAAACTGCATGAATGTGTAACAATAGGGAATCCAGATCCATGTGATGGACCTTTGTAATAATCACATATATCATAACTAATCAAATAAAGCAAATTTTTAAGTTGAATTACTTTGATAGATTATATAAGATGGATTAGTGTTAAAAATTAATTGAAATTCTAACCATTGACAACACTCTCTAGAGCATTAAGACAAACAATTACATGACAGATAATTATCTTCATTATGCAAAAAAAAGACTAGAGGAATAATAATCTTATCATTTTTTTAATATAATTGTTTGCTACTAAACGTGATCACTATTGTGTATGTGTCTCAAGTTCCAAACAAAACCTTCTCTTTTTATCCATAACTGTTATAGATTTGTCTTGTGTGTGCTTTGCATAGTAGATTATAACCAGTGGATAATGAGGGCACCATTATTTTAACCAATACACAAGTTATATACTTGTTTTACCAACATGTTTGTTGACTTCGTTGATTGCTCAGAAATATCTTATGAAGTGGTAATTAAACTTTTATTAATCCCGTCTGTTCTTATATATTAGTTGGACTCAATTAATAAATCTTTTCCTTTTCATGTCGTGTATATCTCATGTTATGGTCCAAATACTTTGAACTCCTGCGTACCACTGGCAATCCTCTATAGTCTAGTCTAAATAAATGTCCAAGTCATATATGTCAATATAAAATTCTTATGCAAAAAATTATGCCAGTTATGGTAAGTAAGGTAAATTTTATCGCATAGGGCTTCTTTGCATATGATATACGTATAATACATTAATTAATTAATAATCATTAATTAATTAATAATCATTAATAATATTTGTGGTTCACAATAACAAAGCTGGAACAAAATGTACTGACAAATGCAGTGAACTAGACTACATTCTTCTGAACATTTTCATCTATCATCATAACTCCTTAAGCAATTTTCACTATCTGCAAGAAGAAATATAAAGATATAAGAAAGAAGTTACAAAATTTTGTCAAGAGGTCTTAATTCTCTGGGTAAGCCCTCAAAATGTCCTGCATTTATGTCAGATTGTAGCATAGGCCGTTTTCCTGTTTGCCAAACAATGCCCTCAGCTAGGTGCTCCTTGCTTTGTGTGAGCATTACGAAATTGGGATCAGCTCTTTGATAACTGCAAACAAGTCAAAAAAGTGGAATTGAACACGCAAACTCACCGATCGTACTCAATAGTCGATACAGCTTTTACAAAGATCTTATTCATCAACATAACAAAAGAAAATAATAAAAATAAATTCTCGTTTTTTTAAGTAGCAACATGGGTATGAGTCATGCTATTTTAGCAGATAATCTACTGAATCAAAAAATAGAAGTTCTTCCAAAGAAATGAACCTGGCTTCTCTGAGACTTTCACTTTGGACGCCAAATCCGTATTGCACGTTACCATCTGCACGATCTCTGGTGGCTGAAGAAAGAAAAAGGACACTCTCAGCACGTCAAACATCGAGTACCAAGATGACTCTTTAGAATCATCATTTCTATTTAAATTTGCTTAGATATTGGAAGAAGTATTGCAAATTATCATATTTCACTGGCAAAAATTTCACAGGATGAGAAGTTTAGAACAATTCAACATAATTGTAGAAAGTAATAATTAGGACTGATGATTACAGAATTAAATAAAATAAAAACAGAGTGATTAAAATCCCTCTATTGGCACCTGAAACACTGAAAGTGAAAGACGGTTTCCACCATGACTTGAATGCAAGAGCCATTGTTGAGCTACGAGGTCCAACTTTTGCCTACAAATATGATAAATAATCAACTTGAGTAAATCTTATATAATCAATAATTAATCTATAACAAAACCTGTCTAACATTGCATCAAATTTTTACCTTCACCAAGAAATTCTTATTGGCTTGCCAGGATGCGCCTATTTGAAAAGTGGAGTCTGATATATTATTTGTTGCTATCGCATCATCAACACTTCAACACAAACAAAATTAGATTTACCACAATGGTACAACAGCACAGAAGTTTGAATATGTTTGAAGCCAATAAGACTACCTCGTTTGTAACTCAAACCCAAAGTCAATGTAGTTTGTAATTCCAACAACAGTATTCTCTTCAAGGGGGTTTTTCACCTGTTCAATTCAAGTATGAGTCATTTAAAGTATTGTATTATATATTGATATTCTGATTCAACAACAAATCATATAGTTCGCTAGAACTCAGAAAAAACATCTAAAAAAATTTGAATGAGGGTAAGCCATAAAGTAATCCAGGACGGAATTCTGTCAAACTGTCAAAAAATTAATTCTAAAAGATGTAATTAAAATCAAGTAAATGTTAGGCACCCAAGAATTGGATTCCTTGATTTAGAGGAAGAACACTAATATTTAGAAAGAAAAGATAAGAAATAATAAGAGAGAACATCTCCCAGGAAAATGATACACAAGAGCAGATACGCTCCTACAATGGTTTCCACCACTCAATTTCTAAAGTTGATAAAAAATTCATTTCTAAAGGGGTGGAAACCTCTATTTAAAGACTTCCGGTACATTAGAATAAAGAGTAAGTCCTAGATAACTAACTAATATCAGAAACACCAAAGCAGGTACACCTATACCACTACTAACAACCTAGGAACACAACTACTAACAAACTCCTAATTACCCTATTTGTATATCCTAACAGTAAATGTAGACATCAAAATGTTTGTGAAAAAAATAAACAAGAGACTAATATGAAGACCAAGGACAACCGAAAAAATAATGGAAAAAGAGAGTAAGGACCAAAGAAACATACCCGTCTTTGAACAACCATATGCTGATAGAATGACGCAACAAACTGCATATAGTTTAGGCTTCAAAATTTCAGTAAAATCCTTATCAAAATATTAATCAGAACACTATCAGAGAAGAAAAATGCCCGCACCCAGTTACTAGGCTTGAAGTTTAAATTGCATTGTATATCATACAAGAGGTTGATACAATATTTAATATTGATTACAATGTGACGGTTGGTTAAATGAAATTTTTACATATAGCCAGTCTTTCACAAATCACAATATTTTCTATTTTAAGAGAAAAAAAAATGTTGCAAATATTACCTAGCAATGAGTTTTCCAATAATAATTGTAAAACATAAATCGATTTAATTATGTTGATATACCTGGGAGCTTTTGACAAGCTCGAGACTGAAATTGAAAGACGGGCTCAAAGGACTGCCTGATCCCACACCGTAACCCATGGCACAACTCCAGTTCATCAAATTTGAAAGCTTTGCATTTCCATCTAAAAAATAGCACCACAAGGTATTATGTACAATATTATTTTATAATCAATCTAAGGGAATAAAATCTACATAGTTCTTACGGTGTGGCTCATACTGCACCCCAGCCATCACCCTTCCTATCTTGCTCACCAACCATGCGCTTTTTGGTAATTCATCTTTCACTGCATTGTATGACAATTACATGAAGCTTATAAGCATTGTTTCTGCAAGTCGATCATAAATCAATGCTTCATAAAATCCATCACAACAATGTAAAATTTGGCAATCTTGGTAAGAAAAGTTATAATTTCAAACTTTAAACACAGAGAGAGACAAAGTGGGAGTGATGTATACATTTCTTCTATTCTTAAAAGAAGAATTACGTATAATTTTAATGAAAGATATTCAATGTAGAGTTCAAGGTATAATCCAAAATTGTATTGAGACTTATCAATAAGACATACTAATAACATAGAAAAACATCAGTTGCCCATCTTAGACTAACAAGTCTTTGTCATAAAATTGGTTGCTTGTGTAAATAAGGGCCAGTTCCTTTGTGTTTTGTAAAATAAAACACCTTTTTAATTTAAAAATAAATAAAAACTTCATATTTATTACACAAGTTTTTGGTAATGAAAATGAAAATCTTAAAAATAAAATAGGCAGCTGTAGGGATTTTCTGGGAGTTTAGAAAGAGTAGCTTTTGGGGAAACAAAATCAAGCTATACATCATACTGGTGCTTTTTTCAAAGTTGCATCTAAAATCTGAAAAATCTATATATCTTTACCAAAAAAGCTAAAATGCACTAGTATTATATCATACTAAAAAATCTTAGGATTGCATCCAAAATCTAAAAAAGCTATATATCATTACTATATATACAATACAGTCTTCACCAGCATAAAACCATGTAACTTACTGGAAAAAGGCATAAGTGTGACTCCAAATGATAGATTTCCAGAACCATATCTCAATCCCATCATGCCGTAATCTTGGGGGGATTCTCTGTATAATTGATGAACTTTGTCAACGCAAAATGGTGCTATCAGTGATGAAGTGCAAAACTACAAGAACCTAACACAGGCTTCTTCCATCATCATCAAACAAAACACACCTTTTCTTCGACAGTAAAGGAAACACTCCGAAGGCCCCAAATCCATATCTAGGATAGTAAGCACACGATCTCATCTGCAAAACCCTAAACAAACAAACCACACACAACACTCACACCACTTCAATTCAAATTGATTGGAGCAAATATCAACAGCATTGTCATAATTCATTCTAGTCAGAGCTTCTTACGGATCAGACGTCGATACAAAAAGGTCCATGAATGTATGAGGATCATTTAAGTCACTGCACAGTACACGCACGACAAAATAAAATGAAATGAAATAAAACGTCAACATTCAGTAAAACAAAAAGCACAAAATCTCGCTTTCATCCTCAACTTTGGTATGCATTATTATCATATGAGTCCCTACAGTGAATAAACACAAGCAAGAAAGCAAATGGAAGAGCTTAATGCCTTAATTAGACGTATTTCATGACATAAATACTTAATAGTATTATTGTTTAGATATACTTAAAAAGATAACTTATGACATGTTTACAAGTTGTTGTTAACTTATTTCCAAAAAATTGCCAAAATAACTTATTAATTAGTGCTCAATTAAGAGAACATTTAGACTGTATTTGAGCTAATCTTGTGACATAAGCAAATGTGTAAGTATTTGGAAGAGCTTATAAAATAGCTTAACATATACTCATAAGCTACATTCAGCTTATTTTCATATACTCAAAAGATAGCTTACAATAATAGCTAATTCATAAGCGCTAATATAATATAAGTGTTTATCGAATAAGTGTTTAATTAAAGCAGTTACCCTGTCGAACAACTTAAAAATTCCCATATACTATTACTTATAGAATCAGCACTTTAACTAGTTTTACGCTTTACATTGACGTCCAAATTAGAATCTAGTACATATGATGACTTCTATTAGATATTTTCATGTCTGTGTAAAACTAATTTACATCGCTGGTGTAAAGCTATTAAACTATATATTTTCTATTAAACTATATTTTCTATTCATTCAAATAAAATTTGAATCTATGCATAAGTTGAAAGTTATGCATAGATTCAAATTTTATTTGTGTTTATCTTGTGCAGTGACTAATATAATAAGCATGGATTCAACGTTGAGGTTGAAGATGAAAATGAGATATTACTCAAATAAGGAGGGGAAAATGGAATAGAAGAAGAGTGAAGAATACCTTTGCCAGCGAAAGGAAGCATTTCCAGTGATGCTTTCTTCGGGCTTTTGATCGAGAGGACCTGAAACCTAAACATATTAACAAAAATTAATTCATAAAAATACACATTATTACTAATTAATTATTAATTTATGTATTTTTGCAATGTTAGATTCAGTAGCGTTGTAAATTTGTTACTGTTGCAATGAGATCGACGTGAGGATCATCGATTGGCTTGAGCATGATTCTAGTGATGAAATGCTTCGGTTGTTGAAAGTAATCGTTGAAGAGACACTTTAACGCGAGTTTCCCGAAAACGACGTCGTATGATGATTCAAGCATTCTGTTGCGCGCGGCGAGCGGAGGGAAATCGAAGAGCGGCGGTACGAGAACCACCGGCGGTGGTGCTTCTGCTTCTTTCCGAAACCACTTCCACATTGCTAACGAAATTAGGTTTTGAGTTTCGGTTATTTGAGAAATTGAAATGAAATTCGAAATGAAGATGAAATTGAAATGAAAATGGAAATGAAGATGAAGATGGAGATGGAGATGGAAATGAACTCGACGTTCTCGAATGGCGGTGGCGCCATTATCGCACGCTTCATGACGGTTTCAACTTTGATGTGTATTTACTATATTACCCTCTTCTAATATTTTTAAAGCTGGGCTGGGTTTTTCTTTAATGGGCCGAAACATTTAGCTGATTTGGTTTAAAATAGGAAAGTGTTATCTGCACCTCTTGTTTATTCAGCTCAGAATAGTGAAATTTACTTTGAATCACATACTTCTTCTTGTTTTGATCATAAGCATGAGTGAGTAACATTACTGATTTACATTTATTAAAAAATTTAGTCTAAATATAGTTTAGTGAAAAAAAATAAAATTCTTAAAAATGTAGTTGAAAAATTAATATATTTGATTAAAAATTAAAATTAAATATATCAATTTTTTAATTACTAATTTTGTTTATGATTCATTCTATAATAGTATTATTCTTTGCTTCTCAACTATTTAAACCACTCAACTATACTTTTTAAATATCAATACAACTCATCAAAAATTGTAAAATGGATTCCATTGAACCCCACAATATATTCTACTTTTATATAATTTTTATATACTTTTTATTCCAACAAGACGAAATAACACATGTTTTTCATAACAATGAAAGATAGTTGAAAACGATTCTATAAAATTAATATGTATACTCTTATGCTCTACTTTAATTCATAGTTGATTGATTTAACATTTTTTTAATAAAGTGATTAAGTATTTATTTGTTGTTAGAATTGCCGCTTGATATATCATCAAACAAAATTCACCATAGACAACAGTGAAGTTTACTTTCCTAAAAAAAAATGAACTTTCCTATGAATTACATATATCTTGATCTTAAACAAAAGTAAATAATTTTACATTTATTAAAAAATTATTAAAATGTAATTAATTTTCTTTATCTCATAAAAAATAAGTATATTTTCGTATAAACGTCATTAATGAGAATTTATTTTATTATATAAATTAGAACATTTGAATAAATTTTTTTTTATCAACTGAAGGGTATTTTAAGAATGACATTATTAAATATGATAATAATAAATATAGTGATTATACTATTTTATTTGATATGTTTGATTTATTTATTTATATTCAACACCACTAAATATGAGAATTTATTTACTTATATTCAAAATCTAGTTGATAGTTGACTGTAATTGAGAATGAAAATTCCAAGAAATGGTGGCCAATTTGTGTTAATGGAATACGTTGTTGATTTAAAAAAATCAATTTATGAGTATGACTAGAAGAAAGAAGAAAAAAAGTGAATCTTATTTCCCTATCGAATCCCACTTCCAATTGCTTGGCGTTTTCCATCAAAATCAATATAGTGTGGGGGTCCATAGAGTGGTATATAATAATTTTAAAATATTAATTTTCATACAAAACATTGTCGAGATAAAAAGAATAAAAGTATATATATAGAGAGAGAGAGACCTAGATGCACATTGAGAATTATTATTGGGAATCAATTGAAAAACGAATTTGTATAATAACTCGCTATGAACCTAGCCGCATTAATATGTATATAAATGTATTGGAAAATACCAAGTTATTAATTGAGTGCATGAGTATCGAATTATCAAAGTAAGCTAATTGATGACTTTCCTTAATCTCGAATATAAACAACAAAGAAAAATTTGATGGTCTCAAATATATATTTTTAATGTTATTTTTCTAAACTTACCCTTAAAATGCTAATTTGTTCTTCTTAATGTAATTTTTTTCCAAAAAGAAACATTAATAACTCATGCACAAGTCATTAACTTTTCTTCACATCGATAATTATTAATTTTTCGGCTGCCATTTCAATTACCAAAATCTTTGTTCCTACTTTTTTACAAACTATATATGAAAGGGTACGAATGTGGGTGGGGAAATCTGAATCATGTTGTGGGCAAGAATGATGGCCTAAATTTCACATCTGTTATGATACAGAGAGATAAATACGGGTTTTTCCCAATTCAACAAAATATAAGTATCAAAATCATATTAATTAATGGCTTAGACAATCACAATGTTTTTTTTTTTTTTGATAGAATTAAATTTGGTTCGCTTGTGTAAATGAGGTAAGCGGAAAAAAATGAGTTAGGGTTGCTAAGAGTTTTACATTGAAGAAAAATGAGTCAGGTTGCTAAGGGTTTTACATTTAAGAGATAAGACACAACAAAATATTTATAAGTGGTGGGTAGTCATCACTATATAAGTCGATTTTGTTGAGGTTGTGTAGGATTTATATCAACATTTTAGATGGTATCAAAGACAATCTAAAATCTATTGAGTCACTCACTATTAGGTCACACTATCGAATCACTTGAGGTTACATTCAGATGTTCAGTATCGACTCTAGAGTGTGCATTAAGAGTCATACATTGAATGAGATAAAACTCTGATAAAGTATCTATAAGTGGCGAGTAGTTCTCGTCTTATAAGTCAGTTATATGGGAGTTGTGTAAGATTCAACTCAAATTATAAAAAAAGTTTTTAATGGAAAAGTATTAAGAACACACAACAAGATTTAAATATATAGATGTGTCAAACATTTTTAAGGATGTACCTCTTTTCTCTCACATTAAATATTATTTTAGCAAGACATTTTGAATTAAAATAAATGTACTTCTCAATTTTCAATATAAACTTCAATTAATTTTGTTTCAATTGTATCGATCAATTATTATTATGCATACTATTTTCAAAATATTAATTCTACTTTATATTTATAATAATAAAAAACAAAAAAAAAGAGTTAAAAAATATAATTTGGTGTGACATCACTATTATCCTTTTCAACTATAGTGATTTTTTAATACATATTAAATAAACAAAAGTAACATTTATTATCTATTATGAGACGAAAGAATAATAATAATAGTTGACTTATAATATAAAAAACTTTTATATAGATAGACAGTGAGTGTACATAAATTACGTTATAATTTCAAAACTATTTAATTTTGCATTTAGTACATATTTTAGCAAATTTGGTTGGTTATCCTATGAGTGCTTGTCTGCCATGTCACAAACCACGACAAAACAATTGCTGAAAAATATATGTTAGTATATCACTATATGAATTAAAAATACACGTTCCCTCTAATCTTTTATACTATAGTACGTAGTATTTAAAAAAGTGTTCATTTTTTAATAAAATAAAAGGCAAAAGTACTTTTTGTCGACGTATCATGATACTATAAACATATGTTTAATTTCACTACTAAACATGCAAAATTAATTTTAGATATAACTAAATTTGGATATATTTAAATATATATATTTTACGATGCAAACTAGTTTTACAAGACTTTGAATTAAATCTCATAATTAGAAAAGATAATAGTATAAGAAAAGAAAAGACAATATTAATATTTTTAAAAATGTAATTATTAATTTAATTTGTTCATAATCGCGCATATTCTCTATTTGTAGGCACAGTTTGGGTTTGTTAAGATTCATTTTCTGCAAAGTAACGCAAAGTCCTTTTTTTCATCACACTTTTTGTGTCCTCACTCTTCATACTTCATACAACCACTAACAGGTACACTTTTTGTTTTTGTTCTTTCGAAGTTTCACCTAAGGTTCACCATTTCTAAGTTCAATTCCATTTTTTTAAATCATAAATAGAAGAACGTGTGTGTGTGTGAGTCTCATTTTTTTATTCTAAATGTTTTGTTTTGTTTTGTGTTTGTGTGGATGGCTATGTATGTTTAGTTTTTTTTTAATAATAAATGTTTTGTCGGTTGGTTTAAATTCACCTGAACCCAACCCGTTTCTCTTTTTTAATGTATATTTTTACTTCAATCCCTTCTCATGTTTTTTGTTGTTTGTGAAATCTGGTTATTGTAAAAAAAATTGAATTTTATTGTCTGTTGGATGTTTCCTATTTTATTATTCTTCATCTTCAATACTCACTACCTGTGTAGGGTAAAAGAGGGGATTTTTAGCTTGTTTCTGACTCAACTTGCTTGTGATTTTTAAGCTACGAAGCATTGACACCAACACAAACATAAACATGAGACACGATAGCAAAACTGACACACATAGACACCGATAATAATTTGAGAAAATAGAAGTAATTGAATGTAATCACATCTGTCAGCGTCGTATTACGACGCTGACACGATATGTGTTAGTGCTAACATGTGTCGGACATTAGGACATGTTTTCAATCTGAAGTGTCAGTCAAACAATAGGACATACCTTCAATCTGACGTGTTGATGTTACTGCTACATATTTTTATATGAATTACACTCTTCCAAATTGCTAGAGGCGGAGGGAGAGTGGGGTACTTGGTAAAACTATAAGGGAAATTATTAAGAAAGTTCTAGAGATTATAATGAAATGGATAGAGATATGCTATATGATAGAATGTTAAGACGTTGCTTGTTCTTTGTAGCCAACTCTAGGTAGTTGGATAAGGCGTGGTTGTTGTTGTTGTTGTTGTTATATTGTATACTCTTCCATAATAGTCATCTCAGTCATTGTTGAAAAAATCAAGGTTGATGTTACATGCATGTGTATAATAAATCATGAATATGTTGGAATGACAACTGTTGATGTTGATTTTCTCATCAACATAAGTCAACAATTAAAATTACTTATTTTAGCCTCTAAAATGAATTGCTCACTCAAGAGAAGCTAAATCCATTTTTTGTGAACTTTTAAAGGTCATTTGTCAACTGAGAGTTTGCTTATGCTAAGCTTTGCATAGTTCATGGCGTTTGTTTGTATTGATTTAGAATGCAAAGATCATTTCATTTTATGCCTTTTGATTACATATCACTGGTTTTTACCAAGTGTTGCCACTGATTCATTTGATCCACATATGAGGAAAATAGAAGTAAATTAGAGGTTGTTATTGAGTTAGTTAGGTAGTTAGTTAGTTAATTTTCTGGTAATCCATGTCTTTTGATTAGAGATCCTAGTACTCATTTCACTTTCTTTTGAATATGGTTCCTTTTGAGAATTTCTTTCAATTTTCAAGCTCTCCAACTTGATTTCCTCTCATTTTCCCTCTCCCTGATTCTTAAGACCACATTTTCATCTCTCAATAGAAGTTGTTTCCTCTTTGACGTAGGGCTTGGTTGGATTGATTTATTTGAGCTTACCTACTGACATAAGCACTTGTGAGGTTGTTTGGAAGAGATTATGGAAACAATTTATGACATGTCCATAAGCCTCCACAATAACTTGTTACAACAATTTGACTTTGTCATACAATTTGTTAAGGAAATAGATAATACATAAGCACTTAAATAACTTGTTTTTCCAAATAGGGCCTCATTCTGGCGGCTAATGCATATAATACATGAAGTGAAGGCACCTTGTTGGTAGCTTTTCTTAAATTTAGTCTCTTTCTGCTTTTTGTGCAGAGACATCGTAATGGCAACTTGTATACCCGCCGGCACGCTGTATTACAAAGTGAAAAACTGCAAGAGACAAAGCTGTAGAAGAACTGCATGGGTTTCTGATATGCCTATCAAGAGATACTTACAAAAGGATGTTTCATGGTAAACATTTTCGCACAAGAATGTTTTAATAGTTATGTCATATCTCACTATCTGTTTCGATCAGTGTTGTCAATCACGGATCTTTCAAATTCCACTACACAACATAGCTGCTATTTGACAAAATTTCGTACTAAGCAGTGTATTACAAAACAATAATGATTTGATCAAATTCCGTTATAACACTGCTATATAGCAACACTAGTTTTGATCTAAAAATGAAATCTTCTTTGCTTCTCAAGAAGAGTCATTGTTGAATGGAGTTTTACTTATGCATAAGATCATATGATATCATTTTTACTCTCATTGTTATTTTTCTGTTAAAACCTTTAGATAGAGTATTCTTATGGTATGGCTAGAAGATTTAGATCTAGGAATCATGATTAGTGACCTCATGCCGCGATGGTAACATGCCGAAGAAATAATACACTTGTTTTCTTTGCTAGAGCCTAATTATGAAAACTAACAATTTTCAATTTTTTTGTGGTGTTTATTTTTAGGTCTAAAGGAGTATCCAAGGCAATGCAGATACACAGATGTGAGTTTTCTGTACCTCCACTTTGTAAGAATCGAAATCTTTTCAAAGTCACTTCATCGTGCAAAAAAGAAGGTCCAACAAAATACTTTGACTTTGCCGTCATTGGGAGTGGAATTGCTGGCCTTCGATATGCGCTCGAAGTTGCAAAATATGGATCTGTTGCAGTGATAACAAAGGCTGAGCCTCATGAATGCAACACAAATTATGCTCAAGGTGGTGTAAGTGCTGTGCTATGCCCTTCAGATTCTGTGGAGAGTCACATGAAGGACACCATTGTTGCTGGTGCTTATCTTTGCGACGAGGAGAGTGTTCGAGTATGTTCTAGACCTATTAAGTTTACCATATAAATCATTCTTAGAACTTTATCTATAACATGATTTATTAGAGTTTAGACCAAATACATCTGAAATGCCTTATGGTTCTTCTTTTTGAGTAGGCATTATGCTTTACTTCTTTAGAAATGATTGCACATGTAAAAATTGTGAATGTACCTTTATAGGCAATTACTAGTTTCTATTGTTACTGCATTGAGCATTACATGAACTTTCATTCTGCTTTTCCAGGTTGTATGTACCGAAGGACCCGAGAGAGTCAGAGAACTAATTGCTATGGGTGCATCGTTTGATCACGGCGAAGATGGTAACTTGCATCTAATGAGGGAGGGGGGTCATTCACATAATAGAATTGTCCATGCTGCTGATATGACCGGAAAAGAGATCGAACGAGCTCTATTGAAGGAAGTTATCAACAATCCTAATATTTTTGTGTTTCAACACCATTTTGCTATAGATCTTCTCACTTGTCAGGTTGATCCTTTTGAAATAGTCACTATCCAAATTTGGCCTAAGAGCATTTTTGAATGTTTTGATGCATTCACTAACTGAAACATGCCACTGGTGTTGCAGGATGGATCTGATATAACTTGTCTTGGTGTTGACACACTTAATACTGAAACCCTAGAGGTGGGAAAAACAATTATGTGTGATTGTCTGAGACCAAAATCACTTCCATGCCATCATTGAAATATATTTTCTGAACTTTAATCTTTTTTAGCTTTTAGGTGGTAAGATTTATTTCAAAGGCGACTTTACTAGCGTCAGGGGGAGCCGGACATATTTATCCTAAAACTACAAATCCATTGGTAATTCCTCTTGTTCTGAAGTTTGAACTCTCTTTTCCCTGTTTTGCTGCTTGGTTTATTTTCGATTTTAATACCACGAATCATGATTAAAAATAGTTTTATTGCATTCTGGAACCATTGACGATAGCACAATATTATCTGGACTATATAATCATACATAGATTTAAAAGTTATTTAAGGATCATATGACTTTCTGTTTTAATCTTAATCCTCCATGATTTGATCTATGACTACTATTCATTTCTCTCACTGTTTCATTACAAAGTCGTCTCACTCTCTGTGTGCTTAATATGTTGATTTGTATATGCTGCATCACTTGCATTATATGACTAGTCTTATTTACATGCTAATTTGACTTTCTTTTTGTCATCACAGGTAGCCACCGGAGATGGAATTGCGATGGCACACCGAGCTCAAGCTGTGATTTCCAACATGGAGTAAGTCGATTGTGTCAAAACCGTGATTTTTTATTTTTCAACCGATCTCTCATACCAGTCATAAGGATACTTGCACCACGTCTTGCAGTGTCTTTCATGATAAAGTATATGTATTTCTTCCTTGTTTTTTTACAATCATGATTGGCGCAGGTTCGTGCAGTTCCATCCGACTGCCTTAGCTGATGAAGGACTTCCTATTAAACCAACAGAGCCTAGAGATAATGCATTTCTGATATCCGAAGCTGTAAGGGGTGATGGAGGCATACTTTATAATTTAGCCATGGAAAGGTTCATGCCTTTGTATGATGAGAGAGCAGAGCTTGCTCCTAGGGACGTAGTGGCAAGAAGCATAGACGACCAACTCAAAAAGCGCGACGAAAAGTACGTGCTCCTTGACATTAGCCACAAGCCGAAGAACGAAGTTCTCTCCCACTTTCCCAACATTGCTTCGACGTGTCTTCAATATGGTTTAGACATAACTTGTCATCCAATCCCAGTTGTTCCGGCTGCTCATTACATGTGTGGAGGTGTTCACTCCGGGCTACAAGGAGAAACGAACGTGAAAGGCTTGCATGTAGCTGGTGAAGTAGCATGCACAGGTTTGCATGGAGCAAACAGACTAGCTAGCAACTCATTGCTCGAGGGACTTGTTTTCGCGCGAAGAGCTGTCCAGCCATCAGTCGATCAAACGAAGAATTCTACCCTTGACCTGACTACATTAAATTTGTGGCCGAGACCTATCGTGCCATTTTCGCTTGGAAGTAATGCCAGAGACAAAATTTTATCTGCAACAAAAGAACTAAGGAAAGAACTACAATCTGTCATGTGGTACTATGTAGGAATTGTGAGATCAACAATGAGGTTAGAAACTGCTGAGAGAAAAATTTGCAATCTCGAGGCGAAATGGGAAGAGTACTTGTTTAAGCATGGATGGAAACCAACAATGGTTGTGGCTGAGATTTGTGAAATGAGAAACCTGTTTTGTTGTGCTAAGTTGGTAATTAGCAGTGCGCTTTCGAGGCGTGAGAGCCGCGGTTTACATTACACTGTTGATTTTCCTCATCTTGAGGAAAGTGAGAGATTTCCAACAATCATTTTTCCAAGTTCATCTGTTAACAGTTCATGGAGTTCTAGACAATTACATAAGCAGCCTATGTATCAATAAGGCATTAGTTTATGTCATTACGTATATGAATAGGGAACTTAAAGTATGTTTGGATTCACAATGAGATTGGCAGAATCACAACGAGTTATCACATTTTTGTGTGTGCAGAATCTACGATTTGGTGCTTTCACCAAATTACAGTGTTATTGTGATTTTGTCATACTCATCGCTCAACCAAACATACTCAACCAAACATATATTGAAATATAGATAAATAAACTTCGATAGGGAAGGGAATACTTATTGGCTAGAATCTAGTATTCATGATGTTTTTCCTTTTTCCTTATAGTTAACCGATTATTTTTCACTATTTGCTGATTCATTGTTTAAATATATATAGCAAGATATAAAGGTAACTTGAGTCAATTTCCCTTCAAAAAACTGTATGAGTTTCGGATTGTGATGAAATCTCTTGAGGTATAAATTTATATATATATATATATATTGGTATTTATGTCATCACCATTCTAGTTATTGTGTGCATTTACCACTTGTAATACAAATAAGAGTTTACTTCATTAATCATTCAGAATAAGTTGAAGTGATGGTGATTTAGAGTAAGTTGAAGTGGTTTGAGCATATAATAGTTGATGGAGAAGTTAACTTGGTTATAGTAAGTTATAATATAAAGGATGGAATAGTTTAAGTTATTTTGGAGTTAAGTTAAAATTGAGCTTTAATCAATCTAAAGAAAATTATGGACTTTTAATGTGGCTTAGTTTATAATTTATTAAAGTGATGAATATAATGGGAAAATAATGCTAGAAATTAGTAATTATTGGTAGCGAAAATGTCTAAGTGATGATTAGAGGTGTCAATTTTATATTCATTGTTTGTTGGTTCTAATCTACATGTTCGAGGGTACAAAGAATTTAAAGGTATATAAATTGAATGGTGAAATTCTATCCGAAGAATTAAAAGTTACGAGATATTTTAACAGTCGAATTAAAATCATGATTTATGATATTAAATTATGTAAAACTATTTAATTATTATTTTAAAATGAAAAATTTATAAATTAATATTAATTATTCTCTTTATCATTTATCATTGCATATGTTGAAAGATGGTTCTGCCATTGTTGAAAAGGAAATATCTTTGCCTGAAAAGCAATCTTGTATATAGATAGAAAAATGCAAAAAGCTCCATTTTTATGAGAAAGATAAAATCTTGGGCTGCATAAAAAAAGTAAATTTCATAAAAAAAGACAATGTTGGATAGTAAAAAAAAAATTTTGATTATTACTTTATTTGTCATACGACAAATGTCACTTTAATAAAAAAGAAATTTCAAAAAAAAAAAATATCATTATCAATTTTTTATATAACTTTAATTATTTTTTATAGTATATTTTAATTATTACTATGTAAACAACATCTAAAATGTTATTGTATTTTGTATTATTAATAATAAAAAACACATAAATAGTTAAGATAGATAATTTAATAAAATATCTTATAACTTTATTTTGTTTATTTAGTAATAAATTCAGGAAAGACTTTGTACAAAGAACATCAAGATAGACTTCACCACATTTTAAATTTGGTAACAATTTAAGCAGTGTTAGTTTGCATAATAGTGATCAAATCTCAAATATATATATATATGTATATATATTAGAACCTAGCTATATATTCATACTTTATGTCTTGCAATATATTTTGTGGGGGTGAGTATTTTTAAATGGTAGTTCATTGATTCATGGCTCACGAGGAGGACAATAATTGAACCTTATCCTTCACTCTTAAGTTGTGAATTGGTGAGCCTTTAATTGAAAAGTTATAGGATCCTAAATTGCCTATGGACTGATTTTTACTGGCTTTCAATAAATGCCAACATGTGCATCCACCCCTATGGCTACTTTCATTATAACAAGAATTTAATTTATATTTACGTAAAAAAAAAATTATACTATCAATAACAACAACAGTTAAATTATTTAAATTATTACAGATATTAAATTTTTATCAAAATTATATTTAAAATTATTATTTTTTAAATAATTGTAATGTGTCGACTGTTTTTTACACTAAACATAATAATTAAACTGTTATGACATGATAACAATTTAAAACCCAAGGATTGAAGAAAATTATCATGTTTTATCTTACACAACAAGGTGGAAGTATAGGACCAACCATGAATTATGGTTCAATTGGTAAATCAAGTTTTATGTGGATAAATTTGAAAATTAATCTAAAAAACCAAGGACATATACCTAATAAGGATAGTATACTTATTACAATTCAAAAAACAAAAAATATAATGCACATGATTAATTACCTGAAGTTATGGATTATATAAAGAAATTATATTTAATTAATTTTAGAGATGTTTTTAAAAATTTGTTTATTGTAATAAAAATTACTTTCTTTAAAAAGAATCATCTATAAAAAAATTATTTTCATGACAAGCTACTTAAAACAACCCATAATTTGAGGAATTTTTTTTCTTCAGATTCTGATTATTTTTAAAATTGTAACAACCAAATAAAATGGTTAATCTTTAAAATTGTGATTAGTTTTAAAAATAAGTTGTAACAAATAGCCTGGAAAGGCCTTAAGTTTATTTACATATAATTAAAATAAAGCCTTAAGTTTATTTTCATATAATTAAAATGTGCAAAATTATTTTCTTTCACTTGCCAAACAAGGAACAATAAAGTGATTGGATTGCGATTTTTTTTAGTTTGTGATGAATGAATAAAATTAAGCAAATATCTTTCAATTTCTTAATTTCAATATAGTGATTTTCTTTGAATTTATTATTTCACATTGAGATCCATGCCAATTTTGTGTGATTGTGATGTGAATACATGTGAGTTCTTGCTGTCTTTTTACCAAGAGTCTAGGATAACGACAACTTACTGCTCCCGAGGCATGTGATTCTTTTATCTCAATAATGGGAAATGATTTTGTTAGATTAAAAAAATGTAATAACATCTCGATCTAGTATCTGTTATAAGCAAAAAAAATAATAATATTAAATTTTAATCGTTATTAAAAAATAAAACTGAATTATTTTTGACTTATTTAATGCTAATAATATTCATATATTTTAATTTTAATAAAAAATATAATGTATTTGAGTTTTTGACTGACAATGTAGTAAATTTGAATTATGTTTTATATAAAATTTAAAAAGTTAATTGTATTTAACTAATTTTTTTAATAACTGTGAAATTAATTATTTTTAGGTAAAAATACATGTTTTAGTCCTTTAAGTCTAACTCAATTTTAGTTTAGATCTTTTAAGTTTATTTTTTTTGGATTCAGACCTTTAAGTTACATTTATTTGCACTATTAGCCTTTAAGATATATTAAATTATGCATGTTGTTCTTTAAATTAAAAAATTTCTCGAATTACAGTCATGAAATAATAAAATTTAATCGAAATATTACAACAAGTTGACTATTCAATCTACTTTGCAGCATGCAAAAACGCTGATTATGTGGATAAATATTTATTATTTTGTTTTTAAGGCTATACAGGAGTTTAAATTGTTGTAGAGAAAATATATATCTTTTATAAGATTTGATGAATATTTTCTGAAAAATTAGTATTAGAGACATATTGTTACAACATTTGTTACAGTTTCAAATTATCAAGAGCTTTCAATTGATCTAATTGTTGTCGAAATTAAGATAAATGATTAATAATACAAAAAGAATATAACTTCAAAGAACAAATCATGATAAAATAAATTTAAACGATATAGACACTAATTGAGTTAATTAAAATACTATAAATATAATTTTACCTTATTTTTACTTATAATAATAATGATTGAAAGGAGTATTTCATTAGTTAGCACTACCAAATGTGTTGGCCATTTCTATGGTTGGAGTAAAACAAGACTTATATCTTTTGATTTTGAGTTTTATAACGTAAGTGATTATGTGATTGAGAAAAAGAGGTTCTATCAAATGTGGTCAATTAAATTCTCTAGGAGAAATTAGTCATTAACAAAATCACATGAGATCTTTCATCACATGATTGTGGATTTGGTTACCATAAAACTTGTGTCTTTCTTTTTCTAATAAAATGGTAACATTAAAAATGATGAAAACCCAAGTGGTTGGATATGTAATTATGTTTACTTTAAGGCAAATCTATGCGAGACTAATATAAAAATAGTTCATATCGTAACAAAAATGCATATTATGTTAGATTCTTTTTTTTTTTTTAAATAATTATGCATCAGCTGTAATGCATTACAAATGTGTTTTGATAATATTAATTATTTGGGAATTTTAAATAAAATAAATTAGAAGAGATTAGAGTTAGTATAGTGTTATTCATGTTCTTCCTATGTATATTATAATAAATTTTTTAATATGTCAATAGTTATTTGAAAAATGTTTAAAATTCTAAGATCATATATGTTATGTCAATTTTTAGAAGTAGACATTAAGGATTTTTTTTATTGAAATAGTAATTTAAATGACATTAATTCGATAAAAATAAAGAAAAAACAAATATGTATCTTGTATTAAATCGATAAATTAGGATGGATGAAATGAATGATCTCATACGATGATGCTTGATCAAAATCTAAAGTGTGTGATTAGAATTAACGCCGGAGCCTTGAAGGTGGAGTGCACTGTAAATAGAAATGTGCAAAATATATAATTAATTGTACTATATTGATAAATTGCATTGCACTAAAAAAAACTAAACCAATTAAATAGTTCATAAATTGAACCGCATATTTAAAAGAAACTAGATAACTAAACTTAATTCAAAAACTAATTTAACCATTTTAAAACTTTTTTAACCACAATTAAGATTTTTTTCTTATAAAATTTTTTAAATTTATTTTTCTAAAAAAATATAGAAAATTTTCTAAATATAGAAAAAAAAACTTGCTTTAATATGGAAAATATCAAAAAAATGTTTAAATATAAAAAAATTCAAAAAATGAAAAACCTACATAAAGATGAAAAACCTATATAAAAATGTTTAAATATAAATACAGATTTGTACTTACATAAAGACTTACATCAAAGAAAGGAAAAACCTAGAAACTTTACTATGTAAATGTAAATAACTATTTGTAATAAAATTGTCGGTGTATACATTATATTAGAATATTATATTATATTATATTATATATTATAAAGTACAAACACATGGTCACTGCCTCACTAAAACTATGATCCCTACTTTTGAGTAAATCTACAAACTCATCAACAATGAATTCCACAAGACTAATTTATATACTTAGTTTTTTCAATTTATTTTTATCATATACATTGATTCAAGTCTTGAGTGAGAATGTATATAACTCTAAGAAATGTGTGTACCCTGCAATTTACAACTTTGGTGATTCAAATTCAGATACTGGAGCTGTATATGCAACATTCACAGGTGTTAGGCCTCCAAATGGTATGACCTTCTTTGGAAGCCTCTCTGGAAGAGCTTCTGATGGTCGTCTCATCATAGATTTTATCAGTAAGTTCAACATTATCTTCACAAATTCACTTTCATATAAATCAATTTGTCTTGGTTGAGTTTTATTTTTTTGGCTGCATCAATTAAATTTCCAACTTTATTATTCATCGAAGGCGAGTCTGGTGTCTATCACATTGATACATTTGATTATATTCAAAAGTTAATTCACTTTATTTTTTAAATTATTAGTGGTGTCTACATATCAGTGTCAGTATCAGTGTCAATGTTATGTCAATAATTCATAGAATTGGACTATACGAAATTGGTTGTTGGTTATGTTTCATAATATTAGTTTTTTCTTTATTTATTTTGGTTACATTCAATCACTCATTCACGTCATTTTTCAAAAATTACTATCAACGTATACATATTGGTGTCAATGTCACTCTGAGACAAATGTCTCATATGTATGTTTGTGTCATTTCAATGATTTATAGAGTTGGACTATATGATGATGGTTGTTTGGTATGTTATACAATTAATCTAGTTTTGTTTTAAAAAAGCTATGTCACTAAATCTTTGCTTATATTTTTATTGGATATATGCAACTAAAACAATGAAGCTACCTTAAATCTTTGATTAATTTTGTGTGTGTGTGGATGTATGCAGGTGAAGAATTGAAGCTACCATATCTAAGTGCATATTTGAACTCAGTTGGATCAAACTACAGACATGGTGCAAACTTTGCGGTAGGAGGCGCATCGATTCGTCCCGGCGGTTATAGTCCAATCAATCTTGGTCTTCAAGTATCTCAGTTCATTTTGTTCAAATCACACACTAACACTCTCTTCAATCAACTCTCTGACAACAGTTAGTTCTCATCATATTTACATTCTCATTCTTGTTTATTATGTTTTTTTTACGATATTGACATATGTCAGACACTTAATACGATTTTAATCTGAACTGTTGATGCTGCATAACTTACGAGTGATGATAGTGAAAATTGAAACTATGTGATGTTATTTATAGGGACAGAACCACCTTTAAGAAGTGGTCTTCCAAGGAATGAGGATTTCTCTAAGGCCCTTTACACCATTGATATTGGACAAAATGATCTTGCCATTGGTTTGCAGCACACTTCAGAGGAAGAAGTTAAAAGTTCAATTCCTGAAATCTTGAACCAATTCTCCCAAGCAGTGAAGGTAATTTAGCAACCACAAAAGAAACTCAAATAAAAGCTTAATTAAATTGTTTATGTAACTAAATACTTGTGACAAAAATGTTTTAGCAACTATACAATGAAGGGGCAAGAGTGTTTTGGATACACAATACAGGTCCAATTGGATGCTTGCCATATGATTACATATATTATCAACACAAGAAGGGTAATTTGGATGGCAATGGTTGTGTTAAACCTCACAATGAACTTGCTCAAGAATATAACAAGCAATTAAAGGATCAAGTGTTTGAACTAAGGAGAAAGTTTCCATTAGCCAAATTTACATATGTTGATGTGTACACAGTAAAATATAAACTTATTAGCAATGCAAAGAGCCAAGGTGATTTTTTTGCAATTTCATCATTGATTTAGAATAATATATTTATATTATAACTTTTATGGTTGATTGAATGCAGGTTTTGTAAGTCCATTGGAGTTTTGTTGTGGTAGTTACTATGGTTACCACATAGATTGTGGGAAAAAAGCCATAATAAATGGAACAGTTTATGGCAATCCATGTAAAAATCCTTCACAACATATAAGTTGGGATGGTATACATTATTCCCAAGCAGCAAATCAATGGATTGCTAAACAAATTCTCTATGGATCATTCTCTGATCCACCAGTTTCAATTGAGAACGCATGTTAGTTTATCACTATGTATGATTCAAATATATGAGTTACTTAATTAATATTAGATGGATTACCATATATTATGTACCCTATTTTTCAAGTTGTTTTTTATAAACAAACACATGAGTAAGAATGTGTATATATATATATATTTTATTTTTCTTTTGTTGCGCTAAAAATATACTTAGAGCAAGTATAGACTGTTGCATAAATAGTATAAAATATTATTGCATCTAAAAGGATTAAATAGTATAGTCTTTTTCTCTACGATAATTCTATAATTTATTTATCATATAAAGAACGTAAAACTTAAATATATGTTTGATCATGTAAGTTAGCACTTTTTTTTTTGTTTTTGTGATTTTTTTTATTTTTTTTCTTTTCAATTTAATATGTTCAATTTTGTTTTAACAGTGTCCTTGTTGTTAGTGGCTGTTAAAAAAACTGAGATGACAAACTAAAAAAGAACCAAAATAAAAAAAAAAAAAAAGCGAGTTTATAGAGACAAAAATCAAATAAAAGCATATAATTTTAATCCAGTAATATTTGTTTATACCCTGCAATTTACAACTTTGGGGACTCAAATTCAAACATTGGAGCTGTATATGGTACACTTATATTACATACATGCAACTTTATAAGCAAGCACAATAAACATTATTATCCCTTTTCTTTCAATGATTCACATCCACATAAAACATATATGCAATTATATTTTGCATGGATCAATGAAGTATGCCATTTTTCCACTCAATTTTAGATGTAACAAGTCTTAGGCCCAAGTTCGGATAACCAGATTATAACATAAGCTCTTATAATATAAGCACTAATGTATAAACTATTTTTACAGCACAAGGTAAAATAAAGTTAAAATGTTTTTATGTAAATTATAAGTTGTTTTCAACTAATTTTCATAAATTCTTCCAAACAGCTTCATAAGTGTTTATACCAATAGATAAACTTACATAAGTCAATTTAAAAAAACCCTAAGGCATATCACGCCACCACAATAAAATTTGGAAAAACAAAAATGGACTGATTAAAAAGAGCTACAGCCTCAAAAAGTCATTTTTTTTCTTCAGAATTGTTCCTCTAAATTTTTTTTTTTCTCTTTCTATCTAAATAATTGGTTTCCACATATATTTAGTTTTTATTTCATGTTTTATTTGTGATTTTGTCATCTCAGCGTGTGACGTTATTTTGTTTGTTGTCATGTTGCGATGTCGTTTAGTTTTTCATTTTGTTGTATTGTTCATTTGATTTATATTGACATATTAGTTTCTATGATTATAGATTCAATCAACGACTTTGATTTTAGTCAACATTAAATACCTAAAAATTATGTATTCCAGACACTTTAGTTTTATTACATTTGTAAATATTTTTCTATTTTGTACTAATAATCCAGATGATATAAGTTTCTTCATAAAATCGTCATTTTCAGTTTTTGCAATTTTAAATTTGTGTGGTTCCAAAACATATAGTGAGGAGAGCCTGGTAACTCAATAATGAATTCTAGGAGACTAATTCATGTACTTGGTTTCTTAAATCTATGTGTGTCATTTACATTCATTCTGGTCTTTGGTAAAAATAATGACAATAATAAATGTTTGTACCCTGCAATTTACAACTTTGGTGATTCAAATTCAGATACTGGAGCTGTATATGCAACATTCACAGGTGTTAAGCCTCCAAATGGTATGACCTTCTTTGGAAATATCTCTGGAAGAGCTTCTGATGGCCGTCTCATCATAGATTTTATTAGTAAGTAGAAGTTAAGAACATTATCTCTATTCTCTCTTCAATGATTCACATCCACATAAAAAATATATATATTATATTCAACTTTTTTTAATTATTGTTACATTGCATCAATGAAATATGTAACTTTTTTATTCGTAGTCATTATGAATTTCTGACCTTGTTTACCTTTTTTTTTTATAAATATTAGTATAATACTGCTGTTGTTCTACAATGAGTGACTCATTTGAGTATTTTACACCCATTAAGAAAAATATATAAATAAAAGAGAAAATTAGTCTTGTATGTATATCACTTATATATTGTTTATTTTTTGTGCACATATATGCAATTGAAGCAACCTTATATCTTTGTTAATTTTGTCTGTGTATACAGGTGAAGAATTGAAGCTACCATATTTAAGTGCATATTTGAATTCAGTTGGATCAAATTACAGACATGGTGCAAACTTTGCGGCAGGAGGCGCATCGATTCGTCCCGGTGGTTATAGTCCAATCAACCTTGGTCTTCAAGTTTCTCAGTTCATTTTGTTCAAGTCACATACCAAGATTCTATTCAATCAGCTCTCCGATAACAGTTAACTTCTCATCGTATTTGCATTCGCATTCTTGTTTATTTTACCTTTTATTTGAATTATTGTTTGACACATGTCAAATATTGAACATGCCTTCAATTTGAAATGCTAATGCTACATAGCATAATAGTGAGCGAAAGTTGAACATATGTGATGTTATATATAGGGACAGAGCCACCTTTGAGAAGTAGTCTTCCAAGGAATGAAGATTTCTCTAAGGCCCTTTACACAATTGATATTGGACAAAATGATATTGCATATGGTTTTCAGCATGCTTCAGAAGAACAAGTTCAAAAGTCAATTCCTGAAATCTTGAGCCAATTCTCCCAAGCAGTGAAGGTAGTAAGCAACCATCAAGTCCTTGTTTACATTACCATATAGAAATTTGATTATTGAACTATAAATTCACTTATTTGAACTTATCAACTGACATAAACTCTTCTGAAACTGTTTGTGAAAGCTTATGAAAACAGCCTATGACATATTCATTACATGTCTTCAAATATTTTTCCTTAACTCCAGGATAACTTATAAAAGTAGTTTTGACTTTATTTTCTCTTCTATTCTAGAAATAGCTTATATACATGAACACGTGTATGATAAGTGTTTATGCTCTAACCACTCATTTAAGTTGTTTATCCAAACAGCATCCTAATACCTGTCATGACTATGTTTTAGCAACTATACAATGAAGGGGCAAGAGTGTTCTGGATTCACAACACAGGTCCAATTGGGTGCTTGCCCTTCAATTACTTCTCCTATGAGCACAAGAAGGGTAACCTAGATGCCAATGGCTGTGTGAAACCTCAGAACAAAATTGCTCAGGAATTTAACAAGAAGCTTAAGGACCAAGTGTTTCAGCTAAGGAGAAAACTACCACTAGCCAAATTTACATATGTTGATATGTACAAAGCCAAATATGAACTAATCATCAATGCAAGGAGCCAAGGTAATCTTTAAGTATCCAAAAGAACACACCATTGAGTAGAATGAAATGCTTTTTTTAGGGTAAACCAAGGTATCTCCCGTGTACGCAACTACATAGACTAATCTCTCGAGACAACTTATATGACTTTTATGGTAGTTATATAATTAAAGTCAATATTTTTAATGATGTGACAATTAATGATGGATCGACATTATAAAAAAACTTTATATTGACAGTACATACGAATTAAATTATTATTTGTTAAGTTTGATCTGTGGCAGGTTTTGTGAGTCTATTGGACTTCTGTTGCGGCAGCTACACCGGTTACCGCATAAACTGCGGAACAAAAGAAATAATAAATGGAACTGTTGATGGAAAACCATGCACAAATCCTTCTCAACATATTATTTGGGATGGCATACACTACTCCCAAAGAGCAAACCAATTGGTTGCTAAACAAATTCTCTATGGTTCCTTCTCTGATCCACCAGTTCCAGTTGAGCAGGCATGTTTCTGAATTGCATAATTCATACGAGATGGATTGCCATAAGACTAGTCAATATGTGGACATAGAAATTTGTCAAAATAAATTCCTTGATCTGTTTGAATCTTAGATGTTTACTTTTTATCTTGCCTTACAACGTAAGCATAGAAAGAGAAATAGAATTAGTGTCATATCCATGCCTGTCATGTTCATAAGAATTCCTTGATTATATAACAAATGGTTGCATCTCAAATGTGGTTAGAAGAAACTGAATTTTCCAACAAGTATTTTGGTGTACCAGCCGCACCAGCAAAGAAAGTGAAGTTTCAACATCCATTTGTTTTCTTAGAAAATTATATTGCATTGAATTTTTATACATTGTCACTCTAAAAAGTTTTACACTGTCAATAAATCACATGTATGACTCTAAAAGTATTTATGATTAATGTCAAATGTTTTAAAATAGTTATGATTAATATCAAATGTTTTTAATGTTACCAAAGTAAAGACTAATTTACAGTGTATATATGAATTAAATCCTTAATATATTTAATTATACATAGAAATTTCCTGTGCAGTATAGAGAAAATACACATACAAAGTAACTTTTCTGAAAGTGGAACCTATTCATTCCAACTTTGTTATTGTTTATTCTAGCCAAATTTGCAAACCAATTATCAAAACATAAGCCAAATCTCATTGTGTTTTTTTATATATACAGCCTCAGCTTCATAGAACTTTAATGCCATTGCCTTTCATAAGCTGAGAGTTGGCATCAAGAAGAGTTTCCAATGATCTTTTTGATTTCCTGTTCCTTGCTCTTCCTGCTTCTTTTAACAACTCGGCCAACCTTCGTTTCTCGTCGTCAACGTCGGGGTTTGCTGTTCCAAGCTTCTCTTCTCTCATCCCAACTACATATTCCAACATTTCAATTGCATCATCCACTCTGCAAAATCATTACAATTAACAAGAAATATTAGAAGTATTATATATGTTGATGTTATTAAGCTTGTCATATGTTATTTGACATAATATAATTCTGCATTAGTAAAAATCAAATGAACCGATATAATCTAAATCAGACTTAATCAGATCAATTTTTTTAGGAAGCAATCCATACCGTACCGAACTGAACCACATACTATTTTAGAGTATCAATCAACCTACTCTACATTCACAATTTAATCGAAAAAATTGTTTTACCTTGAACAGAATTATAATCAACGGTTATCTTAAAATGTGTGCATTATCTAAAACGACGGATAAAATGAGACAGAGATAGTACTATTTCGAGATTAGAACAAAAAAACAAAATTAAGGGGATATTGAAGTGTCAATGAACATGTTACCTTCCCATTGCATCATAAGTGCCAGCTAGATTGCTATATACTCCTAAGGTATCATGATGATAAGGACCATACTCTTTTTCCAATATAGTCTTAGCTTCTTCAAACAAATCTGCAGCTTCATTTATAGAATACCTTTGGACACAAGCAAGCCCCATTTGGTTCAATGCAATTCCAAACAAAGCAGATTTTTTCTCTCCGCCGGCGCGAAATTTCATGACAGAACTTTGGAAGATGTTATATGAATCAGAATAGTTTCCTAACATATAATACATAACTCCCATTTGAGCTTCGATTCCGGCAATAGTACTTTTTTGACCGGGAACATTTTCGTATATTTTCAACGCCTTTTTGAGTAACTTCAAACCCTTTTCGAGATCATTCATGGATTGATAAATGGCTGCAACATCTATCAAACCATTAGCAATCTCTTCTAAAGGGATTCCAGGATTTTTCTTCCCGAAAATTCGAAGCGCATTTTCGCAATAAGATTTTGATTCCTTAAACTTGCCTATTTTGTTGTATAAATCAGCTAACCTTACATAAACAGAAGCAACCGATGGATGATTCTCCCCTTTGGTTGATTTGAAAACAGTTAATGCTTTCTGATAAGAAAACACTGCTTCATCGTAGCGAGCCAACGACAAATAGGCATCACCTATGCTGCAATCAACCGAAGCAACATCTACTTCCTGACGATTTTCAGCCATGACCACACTTGCCAGAACATAATGCTCTAAAGCAGCTTCATATTCGCCTTTCGAGTCGCATATTAGTCCCATCAATCTCCTATCAGCTGCTTCTTCGAAAGAAGCATGAGAAGAAGAACAATTTCCTTTATGAATATCAAGAGCCATTTGACAAAGCTTCTGAGCTTCGTCAAATTGCAATGCTTGAACATGTGCTTCGGCTACATACCGACATGTCTCTCCGAATCTTGGATCAGTTTCCCCTAAGACTTGCCCTTGAATTTCAAGTCCTGCAGTATAAAACATTAGAGAATTCTCAATTTGTCCCATCATTGCATAAACATCACCTAATTGCATACACCCTGCAAACTTAGCCAATGCATGATCTTGACCATCCTCCAACACAGGAATATCGATCGAGCGCTCGAGAATCGGTATAGCCTCGTTGTATCGTCCTAAATTACAGTAAATTGTTGCCAAAACATGAAGACACATCACCAATTCCAAATTTGGTTTACCCTCTTCATTACATATCTCAAATGATTTCAAAGCTCTAAGAGCCAAATCAAGAGCCTTGTTCGGATTCTCGCCCGAAGATATCATATCTCTCGTTAACTTCAACAAGAACGGTCCAAGATCAGGATTATCTAACTCGTCAACAATACCGTCTTTCAAACCAAACCTCTTATGCCTTCTCATATTGTTCAAAAAACCATTTCCTTTTCTACTTCCCTTCTCATTCCTCTTATGAAAACTTCGGTTTTTCGCAGGTGACTTAGATGATCCTTCAACGACCCTTGCGCTTGAAGAAACAACAACTTTCTCACTACCATTGACATTGGAATCATCTTTATTTTCTGTTACAACAACCTCTTTTGTAATCTCCAAATCTATAATATCTCCGACAAGGTGACACAATTCCGAATCGATCCTCGATTCTTCGCCATACGAGTAAAAACTAGCCCTTGAAGGTGATTGATCTTCAGAGCTTCTCATTTCATAAACATTGTTATACAATTGTTCAATTGAAGTATCCACAACATTATCAATAGCTAAATCAATTGAATCACTTTGAGTACTTCTTGGACTTAGTGTACTTCTTGGTGATGCTTGTTGAGTAAAGTTATCCTTATGAGGTGTATAACTTTCACTAGCTTCATCTTCTGCACTTTTCATTTTTAATTCATCCATTGTAGGCATTGAATTCAACACTATTATCACCTGAAATTATCAAAGAATTAAAATAAAAGTTTAAAATTCTTCTAACCAAACACTAGACTCGAATCCCTTAAGCAATGTCTCTGGATCGAATCCCTTATGGACAAAAATAAGTGGTTAGGAGAGACCTACTAAAGATGATCAGTCAGGTTCCCTGATAGAGATTAGTCATCGACAAAGTTGATAGATAGTTCGTACTGAGTACCAAAAAATAAAAACAAGAACCAAAACACTAAAGAAAAGAATCAGAATACATTAAATGTTTGTTTATTTTCACTTTACAGAAACAAACCTCAAAGTCAACAAAACCATTGATAACTTCACAGGTGTTATGAAAATTTTATTTCAATAGAAAGAAAGCAAAAAATTTCTGTAAGAAGAAACAGAAAAGAAACAAAAAAGTAAAAGAGAAATGAATCAAACTTTATAATTCATCACAGCAAACCAAAAAGAAAAAAGATTAAAAAAAAAATCAAAAGCAACAAAAATTATTCCACCTGGTTTCATTGCTTGATATTGCTTCTTCTCAGATTCTCTTTCCCATAGCACAACACAGCACAAAAAGAAAAATTCTTCTAAAATTCCACTGTTGTCAATGATCAAACTCATTGACAGTAGAAGAGAAAAATGTGACACAAGCTATGTATCACCAATATTTCATACTGAATACACATGTTTGTGTCTGATGTCGAAATATGTAATTACATTCAATTACTTTCATTTTTTTAAATTATTATTAAGGTCGACGTATCAATATCATGTCTGGTGTATTTGTTTTTCCTAGGAAACTAAGAAAGCAATGAAGAATAAAAAATGCAGAAAGCAAGAAATTCATTTTGACAACAATAACAACAAAAGGGTGTGATTGAAACTGAACTAATTGAAATCATGAACTGAAACCAAAGCATTAAAAACAAAAAAAGAGAGACAATAAATGAAATGGGGTGTTACCTTTTAGTATTCTCCAAAGAATAAAAACCAAACCTTTACAAGGTTGTTTATAAGGTTGTGTTTGTGTTGAGAATTTAGATGAAGAGATATGAGTCAATCAATGCATATGAATAATTTGTATTGGTATGATTTTATATCTATCTATATATATATATATACACACACACATGCACATGTGAGTTGTGCAAGAAGACTTGTTTGTGGTAGGTAATGGGAATATTGGTCAAATATGGAGGGTAAAATGGGAATTGAGGATGATATCATATGGGATTTGGATCTCATGCGGTAATAACTTTACGCAGCTGTGCAGTCAACATACGAATGATCGTCTGATTAAGATCGGACGTTCATAATTAGATCATATTTTCAATTTTTTAAATTTAAAATTCTGAATTTTATTTATATTGATGGTTTAATTTTGATGAATGGTTATTGATGTAGTTACGAAACAACTGCATGGAATTTTGAGCACATGAGATTAAAATCCATAGATATGCATGTGTGATGTGAATGGTGTGCTTGCAGCATTGAGTTGGAATTTTGAAGCAAAACTAAGAAGGTGACCTCTCTCCCACTCCTTTCCTCTTCTTCAAATGTATTTTTTTTTAAATAATATAATAATTTTGGATTGTTACCAAGACAAAATCCTTTATTTTAAATAAATTATTGTCAAGATAATTCATATATTCTTAAATATTTATCGTATTTAAATCAATATTTATATGTTTTTGTATATGTATTTTATTTCACTAATTTTTAAATATTTATAAGTTGAATTAGTAGCATCAAAAGCCAGCCTAATTAATTTATGTCAAATTGATTATCACAAGAAATATAAAGTCAACTATATTATTGATAGAACTATAATGATTTGATTTAATGGTAACAAAATTTTGATTTGTAAATTGCAGATTCAAATTCTGTATTAATAAAAAGTCTCTAAATCTTAATTTAAATGTCGATATAATTGGATTAGACATTATATCTTAATTTGAAAAGAAAAAACATAATTTTACCTTCGACACTATTCTCTGTTTTATTTAATGATTTTCATAATTGTTACCCTACCACACAAATTAGAATATTTGTTTAAAAAAAATATTAGATGCATTTTATCTCTAAAGCAATGCATAATTTGGTTTATCAAAATAATAAAAAAAAATTGTTTAGATAATAATAATATTTAGGAATTGATTTGCTTAATCTCAAAGTTGCAGTTGAAACGTAAGAAGCATAAGGGGGCGGGATTAACGGCTTTTGGACGCGAAAAGAATAGATACATTCTTAACATGACCGTGCGGTGTCGTTACTAGAGGTGAAAGTTCGAGTAGAAAGTTGCCACGTGTTAAAAGCGGCAGCAATGATTGGTTGAAATTTTGATCCAATAAAGTGGGCCTCATCCAGCTGCAACGAAGCTGGTAACTGGTTAGCAGACATGATGGACCCCTCATACCAAGCCATTTATGTGGGCCTTTCTGGGCCCACTTTCTAAAAGTTACATATTCCCCTAGTTGTACTAATATCACTCCTTTATTATGCAAATTAAGATAAGGGGGAAAAGAATATTAATTGGAAGAGTTTTGGTAATCATCAAGCTACTCATGAGATTGGGTTTCATTGAGGTAGGTCAATAACCTCATGTCTATACTACTATTTTAATAGCCTTATGTGTATACTACTATTTTTGTGTTTATAAAAATATTAATAATTTGTTTTTATATTTTATATGAATACAAATTAATATACTAGATGGTTATTTGTATTTTTTTTTTAATCAAATATTCTAGTAGTTAAACTCTTAAATGTAGAGAAATCTAGAATTTCAAATTCAAAATTGATTTTTACATATTAATATTTTTGCAGCTGTCAAATAAATTGTATTTACAAAATAAATAATTATTTAGGTTTATATAATATCAATAGCTAGTTTATGTCAGTCTCAATAGTTATTTTTGTTTGATTTTTTATTTTGATTTTTTGTATATGGTATATTATAATTCTAGTTTTGAAGAAATCTATTACACCCTTGGATAAGGATAAAGTTCTTCAAATGCACTTACATTGTATGGTAAAGAAATACAAATTCTTGTAAAAAATTAGTTTTCAAAAATACCTTAGAGATATAGATATACACATATGAAATCACATATAAACATAACAAATAATTAATATTGAATTTGCATGGATCTATCACCCAAATAAAATATCTACTATGATAATTTAAATTCAAATCTTCGTTAAAAGAAATATTCATATTTAACGACTAAAATATTCTAATAAAATTATCAATTTGTCACTAGTGAAAAAAACATATATAAAAAGAATTATACACATAATGTATACCCACTTAAACCCAAACATATACCTGTGTCATGTTGTCAATTATAGAAAGCAAGTAAGCAATTTATTATTTCAATGAATTGATTTTTTATAGGGTATGATAAAAAATATTTAAAAAATAAAAACATAATTCCATGTAGAGTCTTCTCTTTTTCTCCAACAACTTTCATGAAATCGGTCAAAGGAACTAAATCAAGACAAATCAAATCATAGAAGTGCAGTTGAGGAAACAATAATTTGTGACCTGGACTAGAAGACAAATAAAATAAATTAACTTGATATTTTTTAAAATAAACTTGACATTATCATTTTTTTTTTATATATATAGTATATATAAAAATTTTGTGTGTATGTCAAATCCTCCTCCAGTAGTTAGAACTAAAAAGTAGGTGACAAACTAATTAATGTATAACTAGACATAACTTTAATTAATTAAGTGGCCACATTCATGGATTTATAGCTCAATTAATATATAAACTTTTTTGTGTTTAATATATTTTTTTTAATAAAAAAATTAAGTTGTAGATAGTTTCTTGGTTTAAAATATAAAATATTTTTGAATTTATTGAATATTTAAAAAAATTATATTTTTCTATCTATAATAATATTAGCATACCTCAAATCCGAACATGTTAATTATTTAATATTTTTTGTAATGAGTTGTCATCTTAAAGAAATAATTAAAGAAAAGTCTATAATGAAGCAAACACCGTCTTAATTGGATGATGTATAGTTTTTCATATATAGGAAGTAGACGATTCACCAATTCTATGATAGGGAATCTTAAAAATGATACACCAACGAACAATTTCATTTTTTGTGTGTATATATGTTTACCTAAAACCCTATCTTGGATTTAATGGGATGTCTCATCCCTAACCACCAGTAAACAACATTAATGTCCTTAACTACTAACTTTGTCTAAAGGAAATTGAACTCGTATTAATAAAGAAATGTTTTTTCTTTTTCTTTTAGGGGATAATATTTAATATGATTTAGAATCATATATGAAAAAGACTTGAACTTATCACCTTTAGTTTAAGGAGTGCAAAATCCGCTTTTTTTTTTTTTTTTTTTTAATTCAAAGATGGATTATTTTTTTTTTGTTAAAGTATTTTTGTGGACGTATTAAAAGATTAAATTATTATATGTTTTTTTATTTTTCTATTTTTTTTAATGTTTTTTAATTCCTTTGTTTTATTCTTATATAAGATCTTAGATGTGTATGTATAATTTTTTCAACATTAGTAAGAATGGAAAATTAGGTTAGTTTGGTCCATGACTAGTCTGCCAAAAAGCAAAATAGAAAAGACCAATTTAAATGATCAAGTCAATAGTATCACTCCGCTCTACCCTATAAAGAGTTGACGGACTTGCAAACAATTCCATAAAAAAAAAACTTTTTTTATTTTAATATTTCACAAAAATAATAAAAGTAACCTTTATTTATCTTTTTCTATTTTTAGAGGTGAATGTTTTTAATATTATCTTTGTTCTCTCTCCCTCACAACAAAATAACTTATTAGTGTAAATACTCGACCCAATCATAGAAATTCAATAGATTTGAAAACTCAATATTCAATCCATATTCATCATTAGAATTAGGAGTGTTCATGTTAAAACTGATTTAAAAGAAAATCATAAATCGATAAAAAAAAAATGTACAAAATCAAATAACATTTGAATATTTTTCGATGTTATTTTGTATAAACCATATAGACTGGATCGAATTTTGGATTTCTTTTTCAAAACCAATTCGAACCAAACCTCATACGTAAATTTAATATTTTTTTTTATTGACATGATATATTGCATTTATATTTTAGATCACACCCACTATTTTATAATGTTTTTTATAATATTAATATTATTAATTTAACGATTGTAATTTGGATATCTAAAAATTAATTCAAATTAAACCGTTTGTAATTGGATCTCATCGAATCAAATTTTATTAAATGTGTCATCCAAACCAACTTACATTTAATTTTATTTTTGAATCAGATAATTTTTTATTTCAAAATCAACTCAAATCACAAGATCACTCTTAATTGAATTACAGATGATCAATAAAATTCTAACTCAAAAATGTCTTGTCAAAAGTGAACCTGGTAAAACTAACAATAAGTGGATTGTTGGTCTTTTAAGTTAGATCGTTGATATTATTAAATGTAGTAATTAACTTAATTTGGATTCTATTTGAAAAAATTTACTCTGTCATAATGTATTTTCCTCATCAGTTTGTTTATTTTATAGTTCATAGCTCTTTTTGACTGGCATGTAGTTAGTGCTAATCAATCCTTGTTATCCTAGTTCTTTTTGTCTTCAATTGGTCACTAGATCAAGTTCACTATTCCAAAGTTATTTGGATCAAATTTTTTGTTCTCGGTTTGGTTCAAAGTTATATGGGCAATTGTTTATTTTAAGAGAATCTTATCTTCTAGTTAGCAACTAAATTTAACACAATTTTTTTTTTTAAAAAAAAAGAAATTTAAGTAATTGAAACTTTATTTTTCCTTCCTACTAGTTTCTGAATTTGGTCAAAAAGAAAGTTTTTTTTTTTCTTCTTATCTTGTACCCTATATTATACTCCTATCCTCATATTTTTATAGAAACTATTTATTTTACTTTTTTTCTTTCGAAAACAATATTTTTTTTTCTATCCTATTAAATTCAACTTTGATTTCGAAAAAACTTTAAAAAAAAATTTCGGAACACATGTATTTCATAAAATTGAACTTAGTTTTCTGCTACATAAATATGTTTTATAAAATTTAAAATTTGTGTATCCAAAAATTTTAATGAAACATAAATATGTTTTAGAAAATTCAAACTGTGTTCTGTTCTAAAAAAGTTTTAAAAAAGTTTTTTGAACATAAACATATAAAAAAAACATAAAATTTAACTTTTGTTTTAAGAAAAATAAAATAAAATTTAGGGATAGAAGTATAAATGTGTATGAGATAATATTTTCGGAAAAAAAGGGGAGAATATGGCCCAAGCCCAATGTATATTTTGTATAACTGGATCAAATTTGAGTCATGACCCATATCTAATGAGGGAAGCTCAAAAACAAGTTTCTTTCTTCCTTCTTTCTTTTTCAATTGCAGATTGTGAAGAAAATAAAGAAAATTTATTGAACCAAATCATTTTATTGAAGGCTCATTAAGGAGGATGAGAAAACACAAAAAAAAAAAAAAGAGCAACATAAAATGGGAAGCTTTGCAAAGAGATAAAATCTCATCAAAGAGAAGATTTGGAAATCTATGATACTTAAAAAGAGTGTTACCAAACATATTAAATGTGTATGCTTTTGCGATAACTAAAATCAATTATTAATTTTATAGTAATAATAAATTTTAATATAAAAAATTATATTTATATTAAAAATTATAAATTTTAACTTTAAGTCAGAATCAGATTTAGAGACAATATCAATTATACTAGATAATAACACTCAATTATATAAAAATCAATTTTATACCTCGAAAAATAATTTTAGCTCTAAAAAAATAGAGTCAACATGCATTAGAATTATGATTAGAACCACACCTCACTTCGATTCTCGCTTCTCATAATATTATTATCGTATTTTTTAAATTGTAACTTTAATCTAAACACACATTACTCACTTTTTCTTCATAAATATGTAAATACATGTAACTATTTGGTTTTAGGTTAACCTCTCTGCTAAATCAAATATACATTAAACTTGCAAAATCAATTCTCTAAGAAATATGGAATCCTAGTTTTTATGGTGAGCCCCAAATCAATTCATCATCGACTATTTATTATTGGTTGAGTTATATAACAATTTTTTTTTCATTCTTCATTTCCCTCATAAATATCTCTCACGTTTTTCCTCTCCCTCTTGCACAACTCATTTCGGTCTCTAAATCTCTTTCAAGTTGCTTCACGCAACTTCTATTGTCGAAGGTATAATGAATTTATTATTATTATTATTATTATTATTATTATTATTATTATTATTATTATTATTATTATTTTTATGTGTTTATTTTTTCTCTTCATTTTATTTAAATTATCTTTATTATTTTGTTTGATAAATGTAAGAGGAATTAGCCTATGTTTGATTTACTTTTTAATCGAGCTTATGATTATTTTTGAAATAATTATACATGACATATGTTTTATCTTTTAACTTTTCGATCTAAGTTCTGACAATTTCTTTGCTTTTTTTAACACGTTTTTCAAATATAAGAAAAACACTTTTTTTCCAAAACTGAGACAAAAATAAATACATTAAAGTTTATTTTCGTAAATATACGTTCAAAAGTAGTTTTGATTTAATCTATGCACACTACATAAATTGATAAGAACTGATTTTATGTTAACGTATTTAAATATAAATTAATTTAAGTTTAATTATAATTTTAATTCTTCTATTTTTACATATTTTTATAATTAGTCCTCTTATTTTAAAAGCTTTTAAATTTAATCTTTCACTTAAATTTTTTAACGCAAAAATAGTGATATGACATATTTTAATTGGTCCGACATATGACGTGAGAATGTAAAATTATATCTATTATTAACTTGTTATTAATTAAATTATAAAAACTGAATAAATTATGAAGTTGATAAATGAAATTTATTAAGGGATTTTCTTTCAATATAATAAGTGTTCGTTATTTTATATCATCAAATTGTATGCGACATGTCATGTAAGACATCTAACATCACCATTTTTAATTCAAAAATTTAAAGAAATGAGTAAAATTGGAGGATTTTAAAATGAAATACGAGTCTTCAAATCATAGTTTAACTGACAAATATCGATATTGTTAGATTGAACGACTTGTCCCAAATTCAAATCCGAAATCGCGCAGTTGAGCGAGTTAACTATGATGAAATTTATCATATCTTCTGAGATAAAAAAAAAATAACTCCAATAACAAATAAAAATAGATAAATAATACTGTAATTAAATCATTAATTTATGTATTACTTTTTGCGATATTAATTTTGTATAAGCTATATTTTAAAAAGATATGTTTAAAATTGCAGTAACATGATTCCCACGTTACGAGATAATATTTGTGGTGGAAACAAAAAGCTACATTATGTAACTTCAAGTTAAACGCAGGTCCATGTTCTTTCTACCTTGGAAACAAACATGAAAAAGATCAATTGTACAATACAAGCCAAAACACATACAAAGCCAAAACACATACTAAACATGTCTTTGTTTTGGCCATAGAGAAAAAATAAACGTGCTTGTGTGATGTCACGCATGAAGTCACCGTAGGAAATAAAGTAATTAGTAAAAAGAAACAACAAAGATTTATTAATAATAACTATAATGAAAATTAATTTCTTTAAAATAAAATTAAAATTGATATATTAAATTATTATAGTCTTCATAAAATATAGACTCGCCAAAATTACAAAATTGAGTTAACATTATGAATTTTTTTTGTAGAGACTAATTTGATTAGTGAGTATTTTATAGAGATTAATAGATTAACCTTTTTTATTAAGATTAATTGCGTTGTAGATGTATAAATTAAATTACTAAAATATTAAGATTCATAACTTTTTGTGTAATTGTTTGTACGTTGTATTGGATAGCCAAGTTGAGGAAATATGAGAGTACAAAAGTAATAAAATTGAATGGCATACATCAATTCATGAACCTAGCTTCAAAATCATCTTCATGCATGCTAGCTGAATTGAATGGCCTAAAGTAATAAAAGGCAATAATGGATTTTTATTAACTATTCTGAAATGAACTAAAAATAAAAATAAAATGTTTCATCCATAGTAAAAGTAAAAATAGTATTCGAAAAGTTGATGTATCTTATTTAAAATGTTGACCAAATACACCATCGATCTTTTAATTTTATACTAGATATATTAACATTTTAAATAGTCGTAACATATAATTCATATCTATAAATAGCCATTTGGTATGCATTATCACACAACAATCACCAACACAAAGTTCAACTTTCAAAATCTCATATCTATAATATTACTGTTTATTTATCTCTTTCTCTTACTCTTAATAGGGAAGTGATAATGGCAAGCACACCAAGTATTCCATCTCATACAAAAGCTTGGGTTTACTCTCAATATGGTAAAATAGAAGAAATTCTAAAGTTTGATTCTAATGTACCTACACCACACCCCAAGAATGATCAAGTGCTCATCAAAGTTGTGGCTGCTGCCCTTAATCCTGTTGATATTAAGAGGGCTCTTGGACATTTCAAGGACATTGACTCTCCTTTGCCAGTAAGATTTTTTATATATATTATAAACTTTATGAAAATAACTTATAAATTATTTTCAATTTGACTTCATTTCATATTTAACCAAACAGGGCCTAACATGCTTTATATTATTTTTGTTGATTAAATATTTTGTGTGGTGGTGGTGTGAAGACTGTGCCAGGATATGATGTTGCTGGAGTGGTGATTAGTGTTGGAGAAGAAGTAAAGAAATTTAAAGTTGGAGATGAAGTTTATGGTGATATTAATGAAATTACTTTACACAATCCAAAAACAATTGGTACTTTGGCAGAGTATGTTGTTGCTGAAGAAAAAGTACTTGCTCACAAACCATCTAATTTGAGTTTTGTTGAAGCTGCTAGTCTTCCTTTAGCAATAATCACTGCTTATCAAGGACTTGAAAAAGTTGAATTTTCTTCTTCTAAATCTTTGCTTATTCTTGGAGGTGCTGGAGGAGTTGGATCTCTTGTTATTCAGGTTTTTATTTTTCTATATAAACATACTTTTTAATAGAAGAAAAAAAATATTTTTGATTGTTTCAATATAAGTTGATTTTTGTAATATTAATGTTGTCAAATAAGGACTATTGCTTAGATTAATTTGAACAAATCATTATTGTTTAGTGATAAGTTAATTTGAGATTATTTAAAAGAGTTTATAAAAATACTTTATAATATGTTTATATATTGCAATTTTCTATGATCCTTGTTTTGCCTCTTGTATATTTCTAATGACACTTTTTTGTTTTTGTATATAGTATTTTTATCCTCTAATGGAATTCAATTATTTGTTGTGTTGCTATAGCTTGCCAAACACGTTTTTGGAGCATCTAGAATTGCAGCAACTGCTAGTACTCCAAAACTTGAAATTTTGAGGAAGTTGGGAGCAGATTTTCCAATTGATTATACTAAGGAGAATTTTGAAGAGCTTACAGAAAAGTTTGATGTGGTGTATGATGCAGTAGGTGAGACATTTGTACTGAATTTGAACCTATATTAATATGCTTTATTATGTCTAAGTTGTTAATCTATAAATACAAAAACAAAATTACAACAAAAGTACTCATCTAAACTTTTTTAATCAAAAAAGAAAGAAAGAAGGATTTAACTAATATATACTTTCGGCGTAAAATTTTTTTATATTGTCAATCAATTATAATCGATAAATTATTTAAAATATTTGACTTTAATTATAATTGTTTATAAAATTATACAGATGAGTTTGTGTATGATTTGTTGAAATTGTAAAACTTTTTACAACTATTGTGTAAGAAAATTAAAATCTAAATAGTGAAAGTTTTATAAATAGTCTCATGTGGACCGGTGTTTAAAAGTCGTATGAAACTTTAACAAAAGATTATTGACTCTCCTCGTAATGATCTTTTTGGTCCTTATTACAATTGAGACAATGACTCGATTGATGTTCGTTCGATAAAATAAATAAATAAATAAATATTCCTATGAAAATTCAATTCGTCGTTGAATCGACATCAATTGAATTCACTATGTCAGACATAAATATAAGAAAACTCGATAACTTATGTTAAATGTCATCAATCGTCAATAAATTTTCAAATGAGTTTTAACCATTAATCCATCATTTAGAATTTTCCCTAAATACATTATATATTTCAACATTCATTAACATTTTATTTTCCAATAATAGGTCAAAGTGATAGGGCACTAAAGGCTATTAAAGAAGGTGGAAAAGTTGTGACAATATTGCCCCCAGGAACACCACCAGCTATCCCTTTCTTACTCACTTCAGATGGAATTGTGTTAGAGACATTGCAACCTTATTTGGAAAGTGGAAAAGTGAAGCCAATTTTGGACCCTAAAAGCCCTTTTCCATTTTCTCAAACTTTGGAAGCATTTTCCTATCTCAATACTAATAGAGCTATTGGAAAAATTGTCATTCATCCCATCCCATAAGCATGATTAATCAAGCACATTAATTTCTCTAGCTTTCATTTGTACTATTTTGGCTATTTTAAAGTGTACTTGTGTGTTAGAAATCTTTAAGAGATATGTTTGTTATTTTTAAATATTTATTTTATATGGTTTATCTTGTGACTAAAGAATATGTGGTGATATGGTACATTGTTCCACAACTTAAATATAATCATTGTATCCACATAAATAAATATTTGAAGTAGTATTGGATATATTTGTAAAACTATTTTGCATTGTTAATGAATGTAAATTAAATTCTTATTTTTAACTTTGAAAAGTAAAACATATATGAACAAATCTTTGGAACTAAAAAAAAAACATACAAATATATTATTAATTGGAAGTAAATGTATTACAAAGAAAACTTATATAATTTGATAGTAAAAGCTCCTCAGAGAAAACACATTTTTTTCTATATCCAAACCATAAAGTTTCTAACATAATAATATCAATGTGTCTCTCTATTGAACCCATTTGTTTGTCTAAGGCCCAAGCCCATTACCTAACATCTCATCTCTTAAAAATTGAAAAATTTCTAATATGAAAAGGATAAAGTTTAACTAATTATCAATTGTAATTGACACATATAGTACTTAATTACTACAAACAAAGAGTACAAGTACATTTATAACTAGGTAAACTTACTAAGGATGTAACCAGAGACAAAAGAGGCTACAGCAAAGGCCTTAAATGCAAAGAAAGACATAGCAATAGATGCACTTGTCATCTCTACGAATTTGAGTGCATTACGTTCAATCAAGAAGCTTTTATAAAGATGAGAGGTAGCTGCAGCTGATGATGAAGCTGACAATAAAATATATGCCATTACCTACATATAAGTTCAAAGAAAATTAGATTCATATACATCTTCTTTAGTTTTGAAAAAATATTCACCTTTTCTATAAAGAATTACATTAATATTTTTTTTTTTGTGTCAGTTACATTTTCTTTTATCATTTATTATATAATATGATTAGAGTTTTCAGTATAATTTATAGAGATACGATCATACATCTAGTATTTACAATTTTAGTAGGTGTTATTGTATTCGTAGTGTCAAAACTGAAATGTATATTTATTATATTTTTATATAATAAACGTTTAATTAAATTGTTGATCGCGAAATATAGATATAATTAATTTGAATTCCCAGTGGCTTTACCTGATCAATGGCAACAGTCCAGTAACCTTGCAGCTTGGGATTTAGTGTATGTTTTTTAGTGATCATGTACTTCACTAAATAACAAATTTGCACCCCAGAATACACAAATCCAAGCACATTTGCTGAAAAAATATACCTGTAGAATATGGAATTTTGTAGCATATAGAATTAATAACAACAAATAAACAAGCAACAGAAAATATATTGAAATTCAATTAGTAGACTGAAAAAAAATTGATAGTTGAATTTTGTTAGAACAACAAATTCAATTCTAAACTAAACAAATAAATAAAATGCACACAAGTACATAATTGATAACATTGTTCATGTGTTCATTCAATTGTATCTATGCATCTGACAATATAATCACTATGGTAATTTTTTAATTGTAATTATGTTCCTGCTTCATTTGAACGATTGTTCACTTTTCAATAAATGCATATAATGGAAGTATGCAATTAATTTTAATATTCATTTAATATCAGTCCCTTATATATTGTCTAAAGATAATAAACAGTAATATAAACTAATTAAGGATACAAAAACTACTTTAAATTCTCTCTAGTCTATGCAGTTTATCCAGTCAAAAGTCAACGACTGATTTTTGACTGGACCTACTGAATAAGAGAGAATTCCAAATCCTACAGACATAAATGTCATGATTATAAGATACAAGAAAGGAAGAAGAGAACATACTTGAATTCGCTGTAGCTGTACCAACGAAATTGGTATGTAACTGTATACTCAACTCCATCTATCGTCTCATCAACCACAACCCTTTGCTCATTAGCACTCATCAATGAGAAAGAAATCAAACAGAACACAAAAGCAGCAATCCTAAGACACAACAAAGCAATATACCAATATTTCATCTTTTTCTTAGACCCCAAGAAATTGGATGCAACACCAATGTCTACACTTATGTCATCCTTGGGATTCATAATAGTGGCTTTCTCCTCCAACACTAGTACTAATTCATTGTTCTCTTCTTTTTGTGCATTTTCTTTTAATTCATTGTTCTCTTCTTTTTTTGCATTTTCTTCTAATTCATCTTTTGTAAATTCAGGTAAGCTTTCAATGCTACTTAAACTCATAATGGGGTGTTTCAAAATCAAAAACTTTTGCACTAGAAGCACACAAGTTTCAGTTTTAGTTTCCAATATGAGAAAAATGAACACTCATAAAAATGCATGTTGCTTCCTTGCACAAAACCTCTTAAGTAGTAAATATTTTCCAATACACCAAAAAATATTAAAATATTCTTTATTACAAAAAACACTTTTGTTACTCTTTTAGCTAAGTACTCTTATTATTCTGTTTTTTTTTCTTTCAAAGTTAATAATTAATATTGTTAATTTTTTGTTGATTGAAGAGATCGAACTCGCACTTATATTAGTTGGTTAATAGTAAATATATTTTTATTGTAGATTTATAATCTATTTGTTACAACTTTTTTTTCTAAAATCACTTTTAGGATTCTCGTTTCACAACTTTAGAAAAACATATGAATATGAAAATAATCCAAATAACGTTTGAAATTATAAATTATTTTGAGTAGTTTATTGTAAATTTATTTTTAATAACTGAAAAGAAAAATTTGATTTTGATTACGATAAACAAATGCAAAATAGTTTTAGTTTTTTTTTTTATAAATATTTAACAAAGATTTTCTAAATTATAAAATATTATTATATGAAAATCAACATTTTTTTTTTGTATTTTGTAATAAATGGACGCTTGAAATAAAATTATATTATATGTTTTAATTTGTTAATGAATTCTACCATATAAATCGGTACTTAAAAATTATTGAAAGTTTTAACGTTAATCGACGATAATCTTTTAAAAAAATAGCTCATAACCCTTTCGTCTTTATTGGTAAGACAGTAATTTAATCGACGTCAATTCAATACAATATAAATATTTATTTTCTCGTATTTTATCATTTGTCATTATTTTAATCATATAAATAAATATGATTATTAATTTCTATTTTTAACAGATAATATCGATTGTCGAAAATGTTAATTATTTTTTAAATATTATAATCTACTGTAGATTATGGTTTATATTAGAATTTGTGTAATTTGTTTACCTGTTGATCTTTGATCTTTGGTGTGTGTTAAGTTTTGCCCGTTAATTTTTTAAAACCGTTTTGTTTTACTTGTGAGAACTAGAAATGACCTTGTCCTTTCTTCTTGTTGGAGAAAAAATATCGTTCGGCCATGATGACAAGTAGCATTACATAACCAATCCACACACAAAAAATGAAATGGTTTTTATACGATAGTTTTTCTTTTTTATTGTGTAGTGAAAATGATGTTTATTCCAATTCCAATACTTTGTTTTTTATTGTTTTTGTAAGCATTGAAATATATGTCTAAAAAAACTTAGATATCAATATATAAATGGATGTTTTCAACGTTACAGTCCCACTTTATCGTCCGTCCACCCTCATCGGCCGTCGGACGATTCACTTCTCAGCCGACACCAACTTCGACTGCCGCACGTCAAGGTTATAAATATACTTTTTTCACCCTTTTCCGCCCAGCCGGCTGCCTCCATTTTTAACCAAATGTGCATCAATAGATAATGATGTAGCTTGTATGTCCTAAAAGACATTTGACTATGAAAAGCATGCGAGTGTCTTTTAGAAATTGTGGTTGCTCTTCTACTTCATAATTTAAAATTTTCAATTTGATAATTGGAGAGAAAAAAAAAATCTCTTTTGGTTTACATGAAGGTAAAATGATTAATTTAGCCGCAAATATCTATTGAAAGATTATTGCAACAATTTCTTAATAGCTTTGACTATGAGTGACAAATAACAAGCAAGAGACCAAATCACTTGTCATTTGATTACATCGTGAGGCCAAACAGCTTTTGGGAAGCAGCTAAAAATAAACAATTTAGAAAGGCCGGTCAAAAGATAATTGTTTTCATTTCATTGCAAGGTAAAATGTTTAATTTAACACAGAACGGTTTGTTTGATCATAAGCTACAGTTTCCAGCGTAAATAATTTATATAATGAAGCCAATAGCATTGACTCAATTAACCAACCTTACACTCATGACAAATGTGTGATTAACTAGGGTTTAACCTTTTTTTCAAATAAGCCTAAAGGAAAAAGAAAAGAAAAAAAAACTCATACTAAATGCAGACTGCAGAGAAGAAGAATTTTATGGGTTTATACCCTATTTAAGTTAACATAAAAATATCAAGGAGACTATATACTAATATGTCAGGGAAACAGATAGCACATGGCTGTGTAAGATTCATACGTGGACTTCCAATGCTTACAACTAAACCTTTATTTAGCTATAAAGAAAATTTTCTATTGAGTTTAGACAGGATAAAAAATAAACCAAACAACCACCTATTCCTACTTATTGTGTATCAGTTTAATCAATACTTTCTCCAATTTTTCGCTGGTTCTTACTTAACTCCTTGGTTAAAGACACCATAAAACTCTGATTCACCTAATTTTAGTTCAACTCATCCAACTCAACTCAGATTACAAACAAATCTATTTTTCATACCCCTTTGCAAGGGCCAAATCAAATAAGGAATGAAAACAACGCAATTTCACATGAATTCCATCCAATAATGTTTTTTTCATGTTTCATATTTCTATTAACGTTCCAAAGTATTGTATTTTACATTTTACATTTTACATTCTTACAGATAGAGAGAGCTATTGGTAGCTAAAACCTTGTCAACAGTCACAACCCGGCAAAGAATTTATGAGCTTCGCGATATCGTTCCAAAACAACATTAAAGAGAGGATGGATTGGTTCTAAGAGATTGGAGTAAGGGCCCATTACTACCTTAGGCAGCGGTGGAGAATCAGGGCGCTTCGACCAACTATATTGGCACAATGAAAGCCCACTTAAACAGTAACATGTGTGATAGTGATCCCTGCGTTTACCCGGTTTGTCCCTTAGTCCACCGTCTTGCTCCTGCATCAATCAAGCACAGATTAATGTTGAGTGAGGGGCAAAAAGAATCAAAGCATTTATAATGAAATGCAAGATAGATATCCTAACTTCCCAAGAGTTAGTCAAAACTCTAAAAGCATCATTCCAAAGTGATATGGTCACTAAATTTTTATACAAATGAAGTAATGCAAATTCAACAAATTGAAGCTAGAATGCAAGCACATAGATAGTATGCAATCAAATGTCAGAAAAACGAGCATGGTTTTAACCTAAAAATAAAGGGAAAAACTATCAAAAGGTTAAGCTTTGTTTTTCAATTGTCAGAAAGTGCAATCATCTGAGTCAACCTTTCTTTAGTTGACAAGTCAAATGATTCAATTAATATTTTGATACTGTTAGTTTTTACAGTTACAGAAAATTTAAAAATCTACCTCTTATCCATCTCTATGTTTACCAAATATATTGTCAAATGAATCAAAAAAAATGTTTAAATTTTTAGATAATATGCAATCATATAAGGCAGAATTTCCATTTAAAGCTTTCTAGGGATCAAGTAATGTATTTTTGGAAAGAAATTAAAAATACAAGGATCAAGACATAAAACCAATATACAAAACTCAAAACGCATACCTGTGAACATAAAAGAATATATTGCTGTAAGGCAATGCTGTGAAAAAGTGGTTCACTTGCTTTCCACTCATTAATAAAGTTATAACCAATATTTTTAAAATCAGAAGAAGAGGATTCACTCATGCCTGCAAGAATTAGAATTTAAAGTAAAGTGTTAATGTTCTGAGAAATGAAAATAGAAAGAAACGTATGTGTTAAGGGGAAAAACTTAGTCTTGTGATATAGAAATTATAGAAATTTTTCAAATATGTGCTTCAAAGTCAACCTACCTTCATGCCTGATACGGCAAGTTGAATGACTGGAGGTTCCAGCTAAACTTTCCTTATCCTCAGGTACAACATCAGATATCGTAAAAAACTGTAAAGCCTCGGCCAGTTGTTCGTCAATAAATGAATGTAATCTTTGCAATAGTACAACAGCACCTCCCTGATTACTTTCATGTTTTCAGCCAACTATATCACAAAGAAAACTGATGATACAAATATAAAATTTCAATAACCTGCCAAAACGAGTAGCATCCATCCACCAGTTTATTTGTTCTCCCCTGAAATCCACACTCCTTACCTTGCCGAAATACAACCCAATCCTAATGCAAGGAAACATAATATATATTACATACAACTTCAAAAATTCTTACAAATAATTAGAAGCCACTGAGAAAGGAGCAATTCTCTTACAGTTAAACGAGGCAGATCCAAGCGATTAACCTCACCAATCAGAATCATTGCAGCTAACCCACAAAAGGTATACCTAATAAAAAAACAGTAAAAATCTAAGATGACTTATCATACCTCCTTTTGTTTTTTATTTCAAATCATATCATTGTGAAGAGTTATAAAGAGAATTGAGGAAACGGAGGAGAGAAAGTAGGAAGATACATACCCACCATGAGCCTCCGAACCAGGCTCACCAGCAATGCCTCCTTCGTATGTTTGACAGCTGCAAGAAACAGCATAGAATATAAAAGATGTATTACATAACAAATAGAACAGAGCATACAATAAATAATTTCATTTTTCTAGTTAACCAATTAACTATTTTACACAGCAAGAAACCCAGAGTTCTACAAAACCGTCATATAGCAGGAATAATAAAAAAAATGGAGAAAACTCAGTACCCCAATACAACATACTCCAAGGCACCAACATTGTGGCTATTGGGACTTTCAATTATTACCCAACTTTATACTTGAAGGTCCCATTGAAGGCCAGACACAGTTAATGGAAAGATAAAACTTTTTATTGCCAAAACCATTAGACTAACAAAAATGAAGAAAACGCAGTACCCCTCCCCTCCATACCACCATTGTTATGACTAATGCAGTTTTAAACTATTATTACTAGTGTCTATACTTTAAAGATCACATGTGAGGCCCCACATACTTAATGAAGAGATCATTAAAAACATTTTCTCAAACGCCAGCATACTTTGAACCCTTGCAAATTGATAGTAAGGAAAACCACTCAACAATCAAAGCAGTAGGAAGTAGGAACAGTAGTAATGAGTTTGAGTTGTACAAAGTTTATATTCTAAACATTGCTCTTCAAGATAGAAACATACAGCCAGATTTAATGCCAAAACTAAAGCAACTGCTTCATGAAACTGACCTTAAAATGTAGTCTCCAACATTCCTGACCAGTTCATCATCCAAAATGTTCAGAACACTTGCTACCTGGCACCAACAAGATGCTCGATGTTATGCAATAGATACCTTTTTATACCAGACTTAGCATTAAAGTTTCTAACTCCCACAATGAAAATAATAAAGGATAATAATGGTAGAAGAAAAGGTCTAAGTTAGCCAACAGCTTTGACATCCTGTCATTCCTAACTAGTAATACGCTATCTGAGCCACGTCTAATCCAATAAAATGACCATTGTAAAACTAGTAAGAACTATGCATGATGTTGATCCAAATAGTGAAATGTCTGTGCAAGAAAGACACATATACAAACCAACTTACAGAAATGGCAGTGTAGCAAGCTCGAACATCAATTTCTCCTTCATCGTGCATCCTGAATCAAGCATTTGATGATTGAAAAAGAAAATAATGAATAAAAAAAATATGATTTGCCAAATAAATTCTACATGTGTGAACACAACAAGTCCAATATTTATTACAAGTAATAAAAACTTTTAACACACTACTGAGACTACTCAAAGTCGCATCATTTAGATTTGTGCATGATGCCAGATTTAAATTTTTACACAACTAGCCCCACAAACATTACCAAATCAAATTATGAATAATGCGATCTCTGTAACGTGTGCAAGCATTAGATGGACTTGCAAGCATTAATGAGTCAAAGTGACCAGAATGATACAACTAAAAATGGATATAGGCAGAGATGAATATGATAACAAACCTGAATCCCCCATTTGGCTGTTTCATCCGCCGCATAAACCCATACAATTTATCTCTGAAGATAAGATTTTCGAAATACAAAACAAATCAATCCCAATAGTACGAGAATGGAAATCTAACAAACAAAATATTGGTAAGGTTTGCTTTGAAGAGCATAAACTGACCACCTATTAATAGATGCCAAAGATTTCTCACCACCCAAAGTAATAAGAGTATTGACTGCAGCATAAGTTGTGGCAAGATGAGGCATCTGAGGAAGATTTTAGATATTTGTAAGCATTATGCTTTTCGAACAATTCAAGAATTTAAAGGAAAAACACAACTTAAAATTTTGAGAAGTTTTATACTCCTTCCAGGACTGCAGTTACAGTAAAAAGTTGACCCAAAAAATACATGTCATATGCATTAGCATTACATGAACAAAGAAGATTATAAAATATAAAGTACTGCTTGACCAGAACTGAATCAACAAAATGGGGAAAAGGGGATAAAAATAAAGCTGAAACTAATTCAACTGAATTTGGCTTGAACTCAAACACTACAGCCTTCATACGCCACACAACTGAACCATGAACCATGCTACTAAACCTCCCTTTGACATATTATCCATAGTCTTTGCAAAAGAAGGAATTATATATTATATTATATATGATAAGTATGGGTCATATTATACTCTAACCAAAGGTACTAGTTTCTATTCATATACATAAGAGATGGGAGACAATGAAATGCAGCTAATAAGAGAGAGAAGCTGAGAATCAAAGTCAAGAAAACTATAGCCTGATGTTCAAGTAAAAATAGGTGAAAAAGCATAACAGTTGCTTGCCTGGCCAGGTCCCCCAGCATATCCACCGTTTGGATCCTGTTGGTATTTAAAGAACAAGAAATTCATAAGGGGATGGAAATGGGATAATAAGAACAAATAAAAAACTTGCTCGTACCCATTATAACAACAATATTTATTGAACACTTCAAGTTGACCTATCATATAACAAGGTTATCTTGTTCTAGGAAATGAATTTCCTACTGCAATGTTGTCCGTTGCAGATTGCGGTTAATAGCGGTTAGCCGTTTGTTCAAATTCCACTATGCCGCAATAGTGGCTATTTGACAATATTTTGTACTAAATAGCGTATCGTGGAACAATAGCGATTTGTTCAGATTCTGCTATGTTATAGCGCCATTTTGGCGGCTATTTGATAACATTGTTCCTATGTTGGGATTAGTTTATATTTGTTTCTTTTTTCAATTAATATTGTTTTTATTTGCCAACACAAACTATAGACTCACATCACATAGTAAATAAAAAAGTAACACCAAGACATGTAGAATTTGCGATATATGACTGGATGCAATGTATTAAAATACAAGTTTGAATAAATGACAAATAAAATGAAGAGTTTACTATTACTTTTTGACATCTATATCCAATCAAATCACATTTTTAAGATTTAGTATGTTAGTTCCTAAAGTATCTTTATAAATAACTAGAATTATTTTGCAATGGCAGCGCATACAAATTTAATCCTCGTAAAAATACAGCCAATCATATTTCACAGTAGTCTCAAATTCTCAATCATAACGTTATTTCCTAAAATAAATACACAAATGTCTACATCGAGCTATAATTAAATGTTTGTGTAAATAAAAAATTTACAATGTCAGTGTATATAGATAGCAATTAAATTCAAAAAATGAAAACAAAAACATCAGCAACAACTAGTTTCCCTATATTATTTGCTTTCATTCATTGATTCATACTATAACAAGTGATATGAAAATAAAAGAAACCTGACAACGGTTGAGAAAATCAACAGTGTTATCTTCGAGTTCATCATCAATAGATTCTCCTAACAAAGCAATCGAGTGAATAATCCAGTAACACAGCCACGGTCGACTGCACCGTAAAACCACAACAAACTTCAATTTTCCTTCTCTTTTCCAAAATAAAAAAATCATGATAACAGAATTTGCAATAATCACAAAATAATAGAGAGAGAGAGAGAGAGACCTTGCGTCTAAAACGGAAAAAGCGGAACCGAGGTGGCGGAGTCCTTTGGAAAGGAACTCGATGTGTTTCTCTCGTTGCAACTCCAACCTGAAAAAGTGAAGAAAATTAATATATATGAAATCGAGAAATTGAGGGGATGAAGAAATGTTAGAGTGACGGTGACTTACATGAGGGATCGGGCGTTCGGAGGAATAGCGGCGAAGAGTTGATAAATATGAAAGACTTGTGATTCTACAATCCATTGATCTCTCTGGCTTACCGTCGGAGAGAGTGTCCCCGCCGCCGAAGCTTCCATGGCATCCACCGACGGTGGTTTGAGTTAAGTGAGTTGAGTAACTGTTGAAAATGAACGGGAACATGTGAGAAACGAAGTTTCTTCTTTTTCTCGCTCTTAAGAGTTATGGGCCTGTTAACATTTGATACTTATTCAGGCCCAGCCCAATTAGGACCCGTAATATAGTTTAATTTCTCGTTTTAAATAAAATAGTTTATGGTGTAGCATATCAGATATATTTTATTCAAATATTTTAAAATTTCGAAGGGTTGTAATTTATTATCACTATAAATTTGTTTACAGATAATATATACAAATTAAATACGTAATAATAAGACAAGTTGTACAATAATATAAAAAAAAAAATGTGCATAAGACAAATTTTACAATAATATAAAATGTGTATCAATCTTATCCATATTTTGATAAATAATTTTCTAATTCATCCACATGAATATTAGTATAATATCTATTAAAGTTTATTAAATTAAAAGTTTTGATATATTTATTTATTCAATTTTGATCACAATAATTAAATAAATCCTTTCCATGATTGAAATTAAAATTTTAATTTAACTTAAAATCATAACAAAAAACATTATTTCAAAATAAATTTAAAAAATAAAATTTAAAAAATTGATAGTATCAAATATAAAATATGATTAAACTTATTATAAATAATATATCATTTAATTATTACTAATTAAAGTTAGTAATAATAAAATATATTAATTTTTAAATATACACTACGCCAGAAATGACATTTAACAGCGCCCATTTTACAGCGCTTTCTAAACACAAGCGCTGTTGTAATTATATTTTAAAAATAACGGAACCTATTACAGCGCTTTTTATGTAAAGCGCTGTAAAACAAGCGCTGTAGTAGGTCATATAACGTTTGCGCATCACGTTATAAGGATTTTACAGCGCTTGTCAAAAAAGCGCTGTAAACGGAAGTGCTTTCGTAAATGTGTTCCAGCGCTTTTTTCACAAGCGCTGTAAAACACAT
>NC_021161.2:800296-828720 GCF_000331145.2 Cicer arietinum
ATATGAAATTATGGGTAGGCATTTTACAGCGCTTTTTCGAGAAAGCGCTGTAATATGTACGCCCATATATGAAATTATGGGTGGGCATATTACAGCGCTTTTGTTAGAAAGCGCTGTAATATGCACACCCATAACTCATATGACGGGGTGCATATTACAGCGCTTTTTGTGAAGAAGCGCTGTAAAATGTGCATAACAAGCGCGCGTTGTATTTACATGTTTTATAGCGCTTTTATAAAAGCGCTGTTGTATCATTTACAGCGCTCGTTTCCACAGCGCTTATTTTTTTGAAAAAGCGCTGTAAATGGCTTAAAAAAAGCGCTGTAAAAGCCGTTTTTTCGCGTAGTAATATCATATAAATCTTTAATAATAATGATAAAGATTCATGCACATAATTATAAATATGTTTAAATGTTTTTTTTTTAATTCAAAACTCTTTAACAAAGAGTTGGCCCCAACAAAATAAAATACGAATTCAGGGTGAGATGAACCTAACCTAATGTGAAGAAAGAGTTCGACTTGAAATAAACTCCAAAGCACAAACAGACAAAAATGAAAGTAGAATACAACTGTAAGAGTGACACATAGGCAATGAAAGCAACACTTACTTAACAGTCAATAAAGTACTGGAACTATACTATAGCACAAATTCTTCAGTTTCGCCTCGTTTTATACTTTGTCTGTAGTTAATCACTTAATCTCTTCAAAAAATTCTTCTTCTTTTTTTTTTTTTTAAATACAAACATGTTTAAAGAAAAACATCAAGAAATTGTGTATAAAGATTAAAAATTATATAATATTATAATTAATTTATAGCGCTACGATCAAATCTGTATTTATAATAGCTGAAATGCAAATTTTTTAACGCGACTGCAAATTACCAACCTCATCCACTATTTAAAACCTTTTTGGATATCAATAGTGCCATGCTTTTGCTTTAATGTGAAATGCATAGCTACTAATACTATCGTGCTTTCTATAGTGAAGACACGTTTTATTAATTGTTTAGTTTCCATGGAGTATTGTTATGTAGTGAGACACGGAAATATACTCTTGTCACCCATTTCTTATTAAGAGTAATTATTAAGTAGACACAATTACAGATAAAAATATTTGGATATATTTATAAATAATAAAAATCAAAAGAAAAATAATTTACTTATATTATATAATTCTTTTTTATTTATTTATTTATGTGTGTTTGTCCGAATATTTGTGTATAAAGATTGTGTTCATGCGGGTATTTATTTGTTATTATAAATATGTCATTTATTGGATTTAGAATCAAATGAACGAAACAATTGATATTTGTCATAAGAAAATAAAAAATGTTGGTCATAAAAGAGTTGAGATAAATTTTGAGAAATTTTGTGATTTTATGTTGAGTGACACTCTTTAATCGTGTGTTAATTGGATATTAAAAGCAAGTCAATATCTTTATGGGGCAAAGAAGAAAAACAAAATTCATTTATTAGCGTTATTAACAATGAATAACAATGGAAGGACTTCTTTTTTTTGGAAGAGGGCATATTCACATCGAATTAATCAAAATGTCAAGAGCATAAGACGTCAACATTAAAAAAGTGTTTATCCGAATGAAAATTGTGTCAACATTCAAGCGCATTGAAGTCGCGTAAAAAGAATGATAATATAAAAGAATGCATTAGATTTTGCTTGAGTAAAATAATACTCCTCATGATCCAACATTTCGTATCAATTCATGTATAACATTGTTTACACATATAAAAAATGATTCTATGTGGCAAAAAACATCAACGAATTATTACCTTCTTGTAGATAAAGATGGTCCATATCTAACCTTTAGAAATAAAAATTACATTCAAAATGTCATGTTTTTATTAGTAACGAGACATTCACGAGAAAAATTAGTGTGTTTTCTCTAATTAATAAAATACCAACAAAAAGGTCAAGTGTTAATTAAACGGTAGAGAGATTTGAAACAAAATCAATTATTTCTATCACTAAAAAAGTCATTCGAATCTTCTTAATCAACGAGATTTTATCGACCATCAAAGAAAAATAGTTATAAGAACATGCATGTGAGACAATATAATAAAAAAATTTATAAAATAATTTCAAAAAGGCGTTCAACATTCATTTAACTTATCAACCTCCTAATTATTTCAATTTAAATATTTTGAATTTAGGTTATTTTTTAATGTCATATAATTATTGCAACAAAATAAGAAGATTAAATCGATTGATTAACTTATTCAAGTCTTAGAAAATGCTCATGCGTCTCTTGATTGTAAAAATTCAAATAATTTTTTTCTCATATTTAAATAATTATGATTTAATAATATATATGTATATATTTAATATTGAATCAACCTTAATTAAAATTTCTTCTTATCCCTATAAAAAAAAGGAATAACCTTTTAGTTTTATAAAATATATCGATAAAAGACATTATAGTTTAGGTGGGCCAACGCAAGACATTTTTTTAACACATACTATTTCTACTATTATCATATAATATGTATACAATAAAATTCAGTCAAAAAAATAATAAAAAAATTCAGTCAAAAAAATTAATAAAATAATAAAAGTGGTTATAATTAAAACAATTTATTGATACAAAAAGTGTATTATATTTCTTTATAAGAAAAAGTTTCCTCTTTTATTCAACTTAAAAACGGAAAGTCACAAAAATAAGTATAGTTTCAAATTATTAATGATTTTTGTGATATGTATGAGAGACGTTATATGTTTTAATAAATTATTAATATATACTTTTTTATCTATATATATAAAATAATAATTTTTTTTTTTTAAATTTAAGACATAATAGTTAACCTATAATATAAATAGGAATATTGGATAATGTTTAAAATATAGTTGAGTGTCGAAGTAATGTAATAAATATAGTTAGGCTGTGTTTCACTATTCCGACTGCTGATAAGAATCTATTTTCTTAGATATATAAACCTCTCTTTACTCCTAATTTCTCACATTTTCTTCTTCTTCTTCTTCTTTCATCTAATTGCTATTGTCACAATTTGTTTAATTATGGCTATGAAACGTGCTGCTTCAACCTTTCTCACTTCTTCTTCAAGGATTTCATCATCACTCTCTTCTGCTTCTTCCATCTTCAACAGAAACCTTCATGTAAGCTCAATCTCTTCATTAATTATTCTATGTAATTTTGTCCTTTTTTAATTTTCTTAATCAACTTTGATCTGGTAACTGTCAATTTCCTTGCATGCATCATCCGTGACATCCAACCCCTTCTCTCTCTCTCTCTCTCTCTCTCTCTCTCTCTCTCTCTCTCTCTCTCACTTGTCACATAGTACTCATCAAACTTGTTTCTTATTCTTCTTATGTTAATGTCCTCACTAATTGGGTGCTGTAACTCCACGTTTAAATTTGTTAAAATTATGGTGGCTCCCCTTGATTTAATTAAGATAAATCTTTTTTATTTTTAATTTATAATTAATTTAATTTAATTTTTTTTAGGTCAAAAGTTTTAGATAAAATTAACGAAAATATAGCGGTGTAAATTAAATTTTAATATTTTATTAAAATGGTTTAAATATATCTATTTGCAAAAAAAAACTAATTTAAAAATACATGTTGAGTTAATAGTAAAGAATTATAAAATTGTGTATATGGTCATTTTGTAAGGATTAAAAGCAATCATATTTAACCATTTATGCATTTGGTTTTGGGATATCTTTTTCCATTTTTGACAAACATTTGTGAGAAGCATATTCTAGCTCAAATTTCATGATGCAAGATAAATGACCATTGGATAAACCCTGTATTTAGAGGAGGAATTTATGAAATATGCTAAAAAATGTTTATGAACATATCATATAGCTAAGTTCTTCTAAACTCCCCTTAAATTGAGTTAGACATTTAATCACATTTTACTATTTTATCGATAGATTGTAATTGTAATGACTGTGAAATATAATTGAGTTATTCATTGTTAAATTAAAATAAAATAAATATATGTTAGTGAATATTCATATATATTGTTGATTACATGTTATCTTTTATGTATGTTTATTTGATCTTAGACTTTTCTTATGCATTACCATTTTTTTTTCTATTGTTGAGAATAGGCCTCTGGTGGAAAGAAGAAGATTGTTGGTGTGTTCTACAAAGGCAATGAGTTTGCTTCATTGAATCCCAATTTTGTGGGATGTGTCGAAGGAGCTTTGGGTATTCGCGAGTGGCTTGAATCGCAAGGACATGAATACATTGTCACTGATGACAAAGAAGGACTCAATTCTGGTTAGCATTTTCAAAAATTTGTCATAAGCACTTGTAGCATAAACACTCATCATTTAAGTTCTTATGTATGAGTTATTTCTATAACAATAGATAAAATAAAGTCGAATTGTTTTTATTTAAGCTATAAACTGTTTTCATAAGCTATCTTGAAAAGTTTACAAAAATAAGCTGAAAACAACCTATGAATATGTCATAAGCTGTTTCTATAAGCTCTTTCAGATAGTTTCACAAGTATTTACGATAGTAGATAAACTCAAATAAGTCAATTCAAACAGACCATAATCTTACACATTTTTAAATTTTAGTCCAATGAAACAATTGATTAATTATTTACAAAGTTAAATACTAGTACTTAGTGTAAAATACAGATGATAACATCTAAGTTTATGATTGCTTTAACTTATGAAAATATATGTTGTCGTGTTACCAGAACTTGAGAAGCACATTCCTGATCTCCATGTCCTGATATCGACTCCATTTCACCCTGCCTACGTCACTGCGGAACGTATAAAGAAAGCTAAGAATTTAGAACTTCTTTTGACAGCCGGCATCGGTTCTGATCACATTGATCTCAACGCTGCGGCTGCCGCTGGTCTAACCGTCGCAGAGGTCACAGGAAGTAATGTAGTATCGGTCGCTGAAGACGAGCTCATGAGAATTCTCATTCTGGTTAGGAATTTCTTGCCTGGTTACCATCAGGCTATTTCCGGAGAATGGAATGTTGCTGGCATTGCACATAGAGCTTATGATCTTGAAGGAAAGACGATAGGAACTGTTGGTGCTGGACGAATCGGGAAGCTTTTACTTCAAAGACTGAAACCCTTTAACTGTAACCTTTTGTATCATGATAGACTTAAGATAGCACCTGAATTGGAGAAAGAAATTGGAGCTAAGTTTGAGGAGGATCTTGATGCTATGCTTCCGAAGTGCGATGTAATTGTTATCAACACCCCCCTCACCGATAAGACAAGGTATAATTTTAATACTAATATCAATCTATTAAAGTAACTTTGGACACTTGAAACCTAAAGTAATTTATAGGCCAGCCCGTATAAGAGGACTTTTTATCTGGTCCGCATAATATAGAAAGGTTATTTTTTATCATATTTGAATTCTTTGATTATTAAACACTTGGAGAGAGCTTAGGGTTTGATCTCAGAAACTAACTAATCACTGACTTATTAATATTTGTCTAAAAAAGTGAGTGGTGACAGATACTTTTTTTTGTGATTCAGAGGATTGTTTGACAAAAATAGAATTGCAAAGTTGAAGAAGGGTGTCTTGATTGTTAACAATGCTCGCGGGGCGATTATGGACACGCAAGCAGTTGCTGATGCTTGTTCTAGTGGCCACATTGCAGGTAATAATTCTAAAACCAGATGACAAAGTAATTTGTGTTTCCAAATATATAACATGAAACTATGTTTTTGAAGTAATGTAACAATTGAGTTTTCATCTATAGGTTATAGTGGTGATGTTTGGTTTCCACAACCAGCTCCAAAAGATCATCCATGGCGCTACATGCCAAATCATGCTATGACTCCTCATATTTCTGGAACCACCATAGATGCACAGGTAGTTTTAATTTTGACAAAATCACTTCATTTAGTCCTTTAGCTTAATTTCTACTTTCGATTTAGTACTATAAATCTAGTACATTTTCTTCATTTTCTTTGAAACATTTTCAGTTACGTTATGCTGCTGGAGTTAAAGACATGCTTGAGAGACACTTTAAGGGGGAAGACTTTCCTGAGCAGAACTACATAGTGAAGCAGGGGGAATTGGCAAGCCAATACCGTTGAAGTACTACTTTCAAATGAAGAGTGGTTCTTAGTCTTATGTTTTTAAGACTAATGGAATATTATTACTAAATAAAGTTATGTGCGGCATTTTATCAATGTACTTACTTTGTTGAGTTTGAAACTCAGTTTAATAAATATGCAATGGACACAAGTATGATTCTTGTGTTTTCATGAATTTGAATGTGTACTTGTAGTTACTGAAATGTGTTTCTGTTTGTGTTTGAGTCAAGCAATAGATGACATTGGTTTTAAGATGGTATCTATGAAACACTGACACATACATGGATGTGACCCTGAAATATAGACATTGATTGTGTAATAATTTGATTACATAGGTGTCGTATCAAAGTTGTTAACAATGAAAAGAGGAAGAAAGAGGAAGAAGAGAAAACAACCACTCTAGGGTTTCATATGATATAATAAACCAAAACTGAAGTTAATAGGGTTACAATGAGTATATATAGAGGAAAATAGAAAATATCTAAAATACCCTTACTACTAATATATAATAATATTATCTAATATCTCCCCTCAAACTCACGATGCATTAACATGGAGCATCGAGAGTTTGTCAACTAAAAAACGGAAACGTTTAATGGAATGCATCTTTGTGAACAAATCAGCAATCTGTAAAGAAGAAGGGACAAATGGTAGAGTAATAGTTCCATGCTGAAGATGATGACGAGTAAAATGACAATCAATCTCAATGTGTTTGGTGCGTTCATGAAAGACCGAGTTGTGAGCAATTTGAATAGCACTATTGTTATCACAGTGCATCGGAGTTGGCTCAGCAAGAGAGATACCCATATCAGACAAAAGCCAACGCAACCAAATTATTTCAGCGGTAGTGGATGCCATAGCACGATATTCAGCTTCTGTAGAAGAGCGAGAGACAATGTCTTGTTTCTTACTCTTCCAAGAAATAAGAGAATCTCCAAGAAAGATACAAAACCCTGTGGTGGATTTACGATCAGTGGTATCACCAGCCCAATCAGCATCAGAATAAGCTCGTAACTTCAATGAGGATGACGATGGAAAGAGAAGACTTTGAAATTGAGTTCCTCGAAGATAACGAAGAATCCGAAGAACTGCTGCCCAATGTACTGTAGTGGGGGAGACAACAAACTGACTAACAACATGAACAGCATAAGCAATGTCAGGTCTGGTAATCGTAAGATACACTAAGCTGCCAACCAAAGTACGATACAAAGTGGAATCTGGTAAAGGAACACCATCCGAGGGAGCATATTTTACATTCAACTCAAGAGGAGTATCTGCTGCTCTAGTATCAGAAAGACGAGCCTGATCAAGAATGTTGGCAATGTACTTGGATTGAGAAAGAAGGTAGCCTCTAGGAGAGTAGGCAACTTCAATCCCCAAGAAATAGCGAAGAGTTCCCAAGTCCTTCATCTCAAACTGTTTGGCTAACTGCAATTTCAACTCATTAATTCCACTAACATCATCACCTGTAATAATCATATCATCAACATATAGAGAAAGTATAATGCGACCATGAGTGGTGGACCTTATAAACAATGCAGAATCATGTTCACTAGAGCGAAAACCAAGAGAAGTGATCACAGTAGAGAATTTCTCAAACCAAGCTCGAGGAGCTTGTTTAAGACCATATAGAGCCTTTTTTAACTTACATACTTCCCCTGGATCATGAGAAACTCCTTGTGGAGGGACCATATAGACTTCTTCATGAAGCTCACCATTTAAAAAGGCATTTTTGACATCCATTTGGGAAATATGCCATTGACGAATAGATGCAACTGCAATAAGAGTACGAATAGTGGTCATCTTGGCTACAGGAGCAAAAGTTTCTTCATAATCCATACCATATTGTTGAGAGAAACCCTTAGCAACAAGACGTGCTTTGTAGCGCTCAACTGACCCATCAGACTTAGTTTTGATCTTGTATACCCAACGAGACCCAATAGCACGTTTTCCAGGAGGAAGAGGTACTAATTCCCAAGTGTTGGTTTTGTGCAATGCAGATAGTTCTTCTGCCATAGCCTGCTGCCAAAGAGGATCAAGAACAGCCTCTTTATAGGAAGAGGGCTCAGACAAACTGTGAATAGAGGTTAAGAAAGAAGCAAACGAAGCTGAGTAAGTTGAATAGACAAAATCAGGTAACTGAGTAGACTTACGTTGACGAGAAGGGTAACGAGGAGGATCAACAATCGCAGGAGGTGGTTGGACAGCCGGGGGGACAAGAGGGATGTCATCATGTGGAGTAGTAGTATTTGTCCTGCAATTCTCAACATTACAATCACTAGAAGCGCTATCATTAGGACCAAACGGATCAATATGGGTTAGTTCAGAACTCTTAGTAATCTGCGAATCAGAGGAAACAGAGTAAAAAGGAATGTGCTCAAGAAAAACAACATTACGAGATACATAAAGTTTTCTTGCATGAGGATCATAACAACGATAACCCTTTTGACCATCCCCATAACCAAGAAAAACACACATGGCTGAACGAGAAGACAACTTACTGCGCTCTACTTGAGGGCGAAGAACAAAACAAGTAGAACCAAAAACTTTCAAAGAATAGTAATCAGGGGTAGAAGCATATAATTTTTCAAAGGGAGACAAACCTGATATGATAGAGGATGGAATTCTATTAATAGCATGAACAGCAGTAAGAACTGCTTCTCCCCAAAACTCACTAGGAACTGAAGCGGACAACAAAAGGGAACGAGCAGTCTCTATAATGTGACGATGTTTCCTTTCAGCAACTCCATTTTGTTGAGGAGTATCAGTACAAGATGTTTGGTGGCGAGTGCCATCATAAGCAAGTAATTCAGAAAATTTATTAGAGGTATATTCACCACCTAAATCACAACGAAAACACTTTATAACAGAATTATGTTGAGTTTTGACCATTGCACGAAATATATGATAAATGTCAAAAAATTCAGACCGATTTTTCATAAGATAAACCCAACAATAACGAGTGTAATCATCAATAAACGAAACATAATATCTAGATCCACCTTTGGTGAGCACCGGTGATGGACCCCAAACATCAGAGTGAACTAAATCAAAAGGCGCATATGAAACGGAAACACTTTTACTAAACGGTAAAGCTGGAAATTTAGCAAGTTTACAACCACAACAATCTGAGATATCACAGGGTTTTAACTTTCCTAAGGCTCCAGTAGAAGCCAAATATTTTAATCTAGAAGCAGAAACATGTCCAAGGCGAGAATGCCATAAATAAAAACTAGAAGATAATGAATTCAAGCGAAAACTAGATAATAAGTCAGCAGTAGTTGTTGAGGCTGCAGTATCTGGGAGTCGTAGTTCATCCAAAACGTAAAGTCCCCCCTGTCTATGGCCTGTCCCAATCAGCCTCCCAGAATGTGGATCCTGCACACAACAAGAAGTGGAAGAAAACGTAACCGAATAACCGAAATCACATATTTGACTAACAGAAGCAAGACTCAAAGTAAGATTAGGAATATAATAAACATTAGAAAGAGACAAGTTAGGTGTGGAGACAGAACCAATGCCTGCTAGTGGCATAGGAGTTATAACCGACACAGACGAGGCAGGTTTCACAGACACAAAAGATTTATCATCGTATGTCATATGATGAGATGCTCCAGAATCAAGAATCCATATGGAAGGAGATATACCTGACATACCAGAGGAGTTCAAACCTTTAGAAGAGGTGGCAGACATGGCATGTGATTGAGTGGCAAGAAGTCTTTGAAGTTGTTCTGCAATATCAGATATTTGGGAAGCACTCTCAGATGAGTATACAGAACCAGAACTAGAGTCAATGGTAGGAGGAGCAGAAGCAACAACATTGGACGATGGCCCCCTAAAATTCTTCTTATGTGTTCTCCCCAATTTCGGACAACGTGCTTTCCAATGACCTTTTTCTTTGCAGAATGCACATTCATCATTACCAAGCCCAACTCTCCCTTGAGATGTTTTTTTTTGAACAGGAGCAACAAAAACAGATGGAGGAGCTGAGAGAATTTCCTTATTTAACATACCAGAATGAGTCTTAAGTCTGATTTCTTCTGCCAACAATTCACTAACTACTGATTCAACATTAGGAAGGGGGGAACGATGCAAAATACCCCCACGAAGGCCCTCAAAATCATCACGAAGAGCCATTAGAAACCAAACCAGACGTTGCTCCTCTCTTTGATCAATGTATGCTTTGACAGCTTTCAACTCAGGTGATTCCATAAGAGCCAATTGATCCCACAGATTAGTCATTGCCGAATAGAATTCCTGAATGGTCATACTGCTCTGCTTAAGGGCTCTAATATCACTTTCTAACTGATAACGTTTTGCAAAGTTAGACTGAACATACAAACGTTTCAAGTGATCCCAAATCTCTTTAGCAGTATCATATTTTGCTAGTTGTACTCCTATAGACAACTCAACAGAATTATTAATCCAAGTAATAATTTTTGAATTACTAACATTCCATGTTTTCAGATCTTTTGCATATTGAGTTTCATCCTTTTTATCTGTAGGCTTAACAGAAGTTCCATCAACAAAACCCCACATATCTTTTCCAATCAAAAAATTTTTCATCACATAACTCCAATAAGAGTAATTTTGTCCATTGAGGTGAACACTAACAGCTTGAAGAGAATCATCCTTAACACCAGCCATAACAAATAATGACAGAAAAATACGACAAACACAATCACTGAGAGAAAATAAATTAAGAATAACCTGGTGCTGTGCGAGCACGATTTCTCCCTCTCCAGACGTCGTTTCGTCGATCCGACCGTTGAAGACGAAGACCTATATGTTGCGAAACTGCTGTCCAAAAATCAGCCCGATCCAACGGTTAACGAATGCGCAATCGATGTTTTTCTGAGACTGATTTAACAAAATCGGGAATAGGGTTACTCTTCTCTTTTCTCTTTTGGTGGTTGTCTTTCCTATCAAAATAGTCTCTCTCTTCTCTACGGTAGATCCCAAAATCAACCAAAGCTCTTTGATACCATGTTAACAATGAAAAGAGGAAGAAGAGAAAACAACCACTCTAGGGTTTCATATGATATAATAAACCAAAACTGAAGTTAATAGGGTTACAATGAGTATATATAGAGGAAAATAGAAAATATCTAAAATACCCTTACTACTAATATATAATAATATTATCTAATAAAAGTACACTCAATCAAGTTTTAAATTGAAGTGTTAGTTCTATGTAGCCTCAAATTCAATTACTCTTGTCAAATTCAATTACTCTTCAAATATTTGTAGAATGTGAATGGAAGTATCACGCATTACTCTTTGTGCTATCTTTTATTGTTCTGTAGTTGACACTAGTAATTTATATATTGATAATATTTAGAATAAAAATTAGAAAGAGAAAACACGTGCGTAGGAATTTTTCATTGTATCAAAATGGATTGAAGTGTTATATATCTACTTCTCAAGAGATTGGAGTATATCTTTTAAAACATGAGAAGATGGTAGTATAATATAAGTTTCTCTTCAGACAAAGAAGTGTAGTTTTCAAAATTTTATAATACGATGATAAATTTTAATTAAAGATTATAATTTTACATTTTTGTCCATCAATATATCTTGAAATCAGTCAAAGAATCCTTTTTTTAACATGTGTCTCAAAAACCTATGCAACACTGACATGTCATATTAAAAATGTATTCAACGTGTCTGTATCCAATACACAGACACAACATGACACTGACATTTGTGATTACATACAATTAATTTTGTTTTTTGTCGCACGTCGTGTATGAGATTCATAGTGAAAAAACAACAGAAAAAATATATAGTATCACTGTCAATTTCCCCCCCTGTGAGCAGCTTTTGCCTAAAACAACTTGTAATATAATTTCATTCAATACATTATGTGTCAAAAATTACTCAAACTTCACTTCTTTAAGTATCACTATTTTGTTTAAGGAAGTTAAGGTCTTTCATTTGCATTTCAACAGCTTCTTTTGATAGAGGCTTGGCAGCATCTGGAATATAATCCATACCTCCTTCTTCGACTTTCTCCGCCATGTTTTTAACCATGCGACGAATCTCTTGTCTTTGAACTGACGGGAAAACAGAACTCAGTATTATACTCAACAATCTCTCATCTTGTTCCTCTATAGAGTCCTTTCCAAAGCAACACACATAGATTGCATCGAGCGCCTTCTCAACTCGAACCTCCATCGGGACTGCAGGCGGTGCACCCTTTAGTTTTGCCCTTCTCTAAAATGTTCAACGTAAATTTTTCAGTTTCAGTATAATCAAATCTCCAAGCAAACAATGGAAGGGGAGATTAATGACACAGAGCAAGAATATCTGCCATACATCTTGGAAGTTATTTTCATCTTCTCATGCCAGCAAGTAGATTATATATAAAGCACTTTTCACTATAATACAACTTGGATTGAACTATTTGAACTTATCTAATAACATAGTAAGGATTTGTAAGATTGATTGAGAGAACATATTGGAAACAACTAATGACATGTTCATAAGTTGTTCTCACCTTATTTCCATAAGCTCTCTAGAATTGCTTATGAAAATAACTTTAAGCTTATATGAAAATAGATTGACTTAAATCATTTGTTAAATAAATAGGTTATACATAAGCACTTATATGATACGAGTTTATGCTGTAAACGCTTAATTAAGTTGTTTATCCAAACAGAGTCTAAGTGAATGAAACTTTATCCAGGAGAAATCATTATGATGGAGATTTATCAAGGAGCATCCCAATCTTTAGACCATTCCTATTAGTTACAAATAGACATCTATACTATGTCAACATGGAATTGGAATTTAACAAGTTGAGATACCTTGAATTTTGTGAATGAGTCGCGCCAAAATTGTAATTCAGCACAATATTTTCGAGCTCGAAATTTTAAGGAGAAAAACTAGACTTTTTATTTTTTCAGAATTCAAACATGATATCACTACTAATATAGTTTCATTTCAAATGCAACATGATACAAAAAAAAAAACTAAGTATTTTTCAGAGATGGAAACTAACCTCTCTTGCTTCATCCATCAAAGCTATGAAGGTCTGTTCTTCAAATTCGATGTCGTCCGAGATTCGAAGCCTAGCAACTCCTTCCAAAATCTCCTCAGTTTTAAGAAGACCTGCACCAACAGCTGCTAACCAACAACATAACAGAACATAGATAGGATCCCCTTCCTACACACCACAAAAACACACCAAGTTAGAAACACTTTCACACTCACTCATTCCATTTTAGCATATGAAACAAAAAATACCAACCTTAATCAATTATAAGGTTACAAAGATAGAATTTGGAACATAAAATCAACCTCACTAATTTATTTAACTATAGAAAACCCAAGATGCAAAATTTGATAGTGGGATAATAGCTAAATAAAACATTGCCAAATGCCAACCTTAGTCAAATTATAAGGTTACACAAAGGTAGAATTTTGAGCAGGAAATCAACCCCACAAGCCAATAATTAAACTACAAAAAACAAAAACAAAAATGCAAACTTGAATAAAAGGGTATGAGCCAAAACGATTAATTACCTTTCCTCTTCGATCTTGGAACTTATAAAAAGCAGTTGAATCATCAGCAGTACAATTCTTACCAACCCTTCTTCTAAACTCAGCAAAATCAACAAGATCATCACCAACACCACCTTCATCACTCATTATCCTAGCTAACAGACCAATCACAGGAAGAGCACCAATGACTTTGTTTGCAATGCTTGAAAATGAATTTGGTGTTTCCATGTAAGCTTTGATGGTAAAGTTTGAAGCTTTTGAGGTTTGTTTTGTTGGGTGATGAACATGGTGATGGTGATGGCTTAGGAAAAGAAGTGAAGATGAAGATGATGTGGATGTGAGTTTGTAGAGAGAAGATAGATTGAAGAAATGAGAAGAAAATGATGAAGTGAAGTTTGAAACAACCATGTTTGAAGAGAGACAATAAAGTGAGAGATGTTTTTATCTCTCTCTTTTTTCAGAATGTTTCTTAGCCTCTCGTTTATATATGTTATCTCACAAATTGGATTTCCTGCATAATAAAATGTTGCAATTTATTAATTATCTGCTAAATTCAATTAGCTGCAACGCTTATTCATTAACAAAAAATCCATTTGGCAGTTGTAGATAGATGATAATTCTAACATTTTTGTTTATCGAAATTGATATTGATTCGTTCAAATTGTTATAAATTATATTAAATATATTAGAATTCAAATTTTATTAAAATTAAAAAGATAAATTTGTAAAAACACTCATAACACTTGTATTAATAGCATAAAACGTACAAATGTGATAAATCTTACGTATTTAACATAATTGAGCCGTCTGAAATAAACATGTCTCCACAATTGTAACGTTGACGACATAAAATTATTTATTGAATCTACATTCAAATAACATTACAACAAGAAAAAAAACACCGTCGAATTAAAATGACGAACAAAAACAATATCGCACTAAAATTGAAAAAAAAATATATATATAAAAAAATTAAATATTTGTAATAATTATTTATTTAAATAAACAAAAATAAAAATGATTTTAGAAAAGGTGATTTCATATCCTAAAATAACCTAAATCACTTTTTCTTGATGAAGACAAAAAAAAGCCAATCAAAAGATTAAGAATAGAGATAGTCGACTAGGTTTAAGATGTATACAGTTAATCTACAAACATGATAACTCTTAAATCTAAGTAACACCCTACCACACTTGCATAAGTTACACTTTTTTCCAAACCTAAAATGTAACTTTTAAAGCCATTTTTTGGAGCAATTATCTACGCTTGCCAGTTTAATTTACTTAATTCTTATATTTTCATTTTTAATTGTGTCACTAAGAGGGAAGCTAATAAAGTTGTTTGTTGTAAAAAAAAAAAATTGTTCATATTTTAGCAACGACGACTTTAATAAATAGTATCTTTAAAATTTATTTATATTTCTTTTAATGTTTTGATTTATTATTTTTTGTTGCGACCCATGATAAAACTAAATTTTCAATAAATTTTTCTTAATTCATGAGAGGTATATGGATATTTAGAAATTCACGTTTTTCCTCAAACTTAGTTTGGAGTGTATAAATTTAATTTCATTCATGAATATATTTGGAAAAGTTTGTTTAGTAAATATTATGATAATGCAGGGTGTTTGTGTTGATGGTGGTGGAAAGGATTCCTCCATTTATGAGCAAACAAGAGTACTTATAAAAAATTAATTGGTGCTCAAGTCAAAATCTACAAAAAATAATATTGGTGTTGATAATAATTTTTTTAATATAATAATAGTCTTTCAAATTTATCAAAAAATAATATTAGCCTTTCAATGGTTTTAATATGTGTGGTCATTTTGTTGGCCCATCAAGGCGGAATAGGCAGATTTTGGCATAACCCCAAAACATAGGTAAATGTCCTTTGGTTTTCATAATTTTGTATGCTTCTAAATATACTATTAAAAGTTAGAATTTAACCTTGTATTTTATATTAGTCGTTACTCTCCTCCAATCTCATTTATTTATTTATTTATTTATTTATTTATTTATTTTATAGAATTTGAAATTAAGTAGTGTTAAATATTAATTCGGTAGTAAAAAATGGAATTAATTATATTATTGAAAGTTTTGAGTAGTTAATATAAAACAATGACAAATGTGAAATATATATATAAAGAACAATCAAATTACAGCAATACAATGATACTGTACTATTCAATAATATCTTACTCCATGTTTTTAAAATTAACTTTTTGATTGAAATATTATACAACATTTATAAAATACATAAATACTATAAAACCATTTGATGTTATTGATGTATATTAAAATTAATATTTAAAACTTTTTTATTATACGATATTAATTTTGGCATACGTCAAAATTAACGTGTTAAACGTTTGGAAAATGTTGCATCGATATAATTATAAAAAAAAATCAACTCTGAAAAAATTATTTGGAGTTTGAGAAGTAGGTAAAAAAAATTAATAAATAATTATTCTAATTAAAGGCAAAATACAATTCTCTCAAATATTATTTACTACAATTCATTAATCATTTGAGTCAACTTGATTTTTTTGTTTCTATTTTGAGCCATAACATAATTAACCAAAAAAAGTTGAAACTTAGGGCTTGTTTGATTGTGTTTGATTTTTTAGTTTTTAAAAATATTTTATAAAAAATTGTAGAAAACTGTTTTTTTTTTAAAATTTTAAAAAATATATTTGACAACTCTAATTTTTAAAATAATTTTTGACTAAAGAGTTAAAAATATTGAAAAATGAAAAAATAAAACACTATTTATTTATCTGTTTTGCTTTTTAATTTTAAAAAGTATATTATTAAAAATAGTTTTATAAAATAATTTTTAAAAATAAATAATTTAAAGAAGTTTTTCAGTTTTTAAATTTTAAAATATTTAAATAAAATTTTGGAATGTGAATCATACAAGCCCTTATTCTTTAGACTGTTTTTTTTTGTTGATATAATCTACTTTATTTGTCAATATAATTAAAAAAGTATAACTAAAATAATTACTAAATAAAAATTAAATTTATCCGTTAATACAATTTAAAAAGTAGGTTAGAGATATTTGTTTTATTGGCCTGATGGTTCGAATCTAGCATATTCCTCTTCTTCATGTGTGTAAATTTTGCAGCTTTAAAAAATATATTATTAAATAAATGTAGAAAAAAAAATACCGCTAAAATTATATTTTTAAACTCCAACCTTATAGTATAAAAGTATTTTTTATCTTACAAAAAGAAGCAGAAACCAAGTTTGTGTGAACATTCAGTTTTGAAAGAATGTGAGCTAACGGCTATGGGAATATTGCAACGACTATGCTAACGGCTATGCCTTTATTAAAACTAAACAATTACAAAACCTAATTCAGTTTTCTCTTTCTTCCTCTCTCTTCCATCCAGCCTTCCTCTCTTCCTCTTCCATAATCAGATTCACTTCCTCTCTCTTCCATCCAGCCTTCCTCTGTTCCTCTTGAATCTGTTCCTCTCTCTTCCATTCAGATCCGGCATTAAACCTCTCATCTATAAGTCCCAAAGAAAACCAATCTCCTGGATTTTCCTTTTTTTAGGTACAAAATGCTGGGTTCTCGGCCCCAACTCCAATTCAGGCACAATCCTGGCCCATTGCTCTTCAAAGTAAAGATATAGTTGCCATTGCTAAAACAGGTTCAGGGAAAACCTTGGGGTATTTACTTCCAGCATTTATTCACCTCAAGCGCACTAATAATAACTCCAAAATGTGCCCCACTGTATTGGTACTTTCACCAACAAGGGAATTGGCAACTCAGATTCAAGATGAAGCTGTGAAGTTTAGTAAAACATCAAGAATTTCCTGCACAGTAAGTATTGATATAATTTTTCTGAATGCAATTTTTGTTGCGTTTGGAAATATAGGCTGTTTTTGTTGACGTAATTTGTATACGTTTGAACTCGTTGTTTGCTTAGATTTTCTAGTTTTTTTTAGGTATTTAGAGTAGTGTTTGATTTGAGTGATATTGGATTTTAAGTTGTTATTATGAACTGATGAAATTAAATGTGTTAATTTGAGGATTAGGTTTTGCTAAACGTAGGTAATTTGGTAGTGGAATATATTAGCTCTTGTAGTATTGGTATGCTAGTGTTTGTTAATGGTGAAATGTGAATTTTGAATCATTACTAACGGCCAAAAAAGCAGAAGTTGTTTGTACATGTGGTAAACAAAAGTTTTTTTTAAAAAATCAGTTATAAAAAATAATGTATATGAGAAGCTACTCAAAATTCACAACAGCTTCTCATTTTAAGCAAAATTTAGATTATTTTCTGGTTCTGAGTTTTTTCGTAAGTTGTAACGAACATAGTTGTTTTTAATAAAAGTGACTATTTGTTTTTAATTGAAGTGATTACTCTTTTAAAAAAAGCTGTAACAAATGGACACTTAATTAGCAGATTTTAATTTTTTTTAGTCTATCACTGATTTTTGAGCTAGGTTATTGATGATTTGTTATAATGTTATTTTGTGGTGGTGTTAGGATTGTGTTATTTATTCCTGACATAGTCATCATTCTTGTTAGGACTTATGCATGATGTGGGACACGGGCCATTCAGTCACTTGTTTGAACGCGAGTTTCTTCCCCAAGTTATGAGCGGTTCTGATTGGTACTATTGTCATTTGAATTCATTTCATTTTTCTTTGTAATGTTATAGAAATAAGTTTTCTTGTGTTTCTAAGTCCTGTGTAAAAAATTATTACTATGTTTTATATGGTTATTCGTAAAACTTTGTGGTCATTATGATTATACACACCATACATACAATGTGTAATGTTGTGTAATGTTTTGTACTTCGTAGGTCGCATGAACAAATGTCTGTCAATATGGTTGATCATATAGTTGAGGAACACCGTATTGATATTGATCCTCAGATGTTAAAAAGAGTCAAGGTAATGCTACTACTTTCAATTGTCTTTTACCTGTTTTATATCAAGTATCTTGAGTTACCGAATAGTAGACTTTTAATTTGGCAGGAGATGATATTAGCGAGCTCCAAATTTGCTCTTCCTAGGGTAAGATTTTTTATTTTTTGTCTTTAAATTGTTTATTCTCAAGACATATTTGCTGATGTCCGATAGGATTGATGAGTTTTGTTTATTCTTATTGTCAGATTGATCCTCAGATGTTAAAAAGAGTCAAGGTAATGCTACTACTTTCAATTGTCTTTTACCTGTTTTATATCAAGTATCTTGAGTTACCGAATAGTAGACTTTTAATTTGGCAGGAGATGATATTGGCGAGCTCCGAATTTGCTCTTCCTAGGGTAAGATTTTTTATTTTTTGTATTTAAATTATTTATTCCCAAAATATTTGTTGATGTCCGATAGGATTGATGAGTTTTGTTTATTCTTCTTTTCAGTATTTAGTTCAAACATCTCTTTTTTTCTGCTTTTAATATAATTTGTTTTCCTTTTGTTTGTTATTTAGAGCTCAAGTGAGAAGAGTTTCCTGTATGATATTGTTGCAAATGGACGAAATGGAATCGATGTTGACAAGTAAGTAATGCTGGTTTACAATTTTTTTCCATTGATCTAAGTAATGCTTTGTGGAAACTATTGATTTGCAGATTTGACTATATTGCTCGTGACTGTCGAGCTTGTGGTGTTGGATGCAACTTTGAATTTCAGAGGTTTCATGAATTATTTTCAAAATAACTTTTTCTTAGCAATAAATTAGAAGTATATAATATACCCATAGGATATATGTCTCTTCAATATCATAAATTGTGGTGTCCTTGCAGGTTATTGGAGACCATGCGGGTTTTAGATGACAAGATTTGTTATCGTGCAAAGGATTGTTAGTGTTATGTCTCACATTTTTTTTAATGCTGATTCAATTGCATGTTTCTAAGTTGCGTTTGGCTTTGTCATTTTCTAGATCTTACCATCCACAAGTTGTTTGCAACTCGTGCTGATCTGTATAGAACAGTTTATACACATCCAAAAGTAAAGGTACAAAGTTGTTACCCCTTGCTTTTTATTTTATCCTTTCCTGTCTCTTTAACATCCATAAACTTCCACTTTTTGATTTTAATCAGTGTTTCCAAATAACAGCTATATTGGCTTTGTAGTGCTACAGTGTAGCGGAATTTTAGCAAACCACTACTATTCCACGATATGCGATTTAGTACCAAGTAGTGTCAAATAGTGGCTATAGCAGCATTATAGCATTGTAACGTAGTATAATTTGAACAAACATCTGTTTTCTTTGACAACACTGGTTTTAATTATTTCTAACCTCATCTTGATGTTTCCAGGCAATAGAGCTTATGGTGGTTGATGCACTTGTGCAAGCAAATGATTATTTGCAGATTTCATCTAGCATTCAAGATCCTGGTGAATATTGGAAGGTTATTATTTTGAGAGCTTCTTTCAAATAAAAATGTATTGAAAGCATTTTGTATCATTTTTACGTATAGTAAAATATATTTTATTTTGAAAAATGCAGCTGGATGATTCTATAATTAAAACCATTGAGATTTCTCATGCGTCCGAACTGAAGGAGGCTAGAGAGTTGATCCTGCGCATTCGAAGGCGGAACCTGTATCAGGCATGTTTTTACCGGTTACTTTTGTGTGACGTTTTTCTTATCCATTCAACAATTTTTGTTTAAGGTTTCTGAAAACGAGGATTTTTCTCTTTCATTTTGCAGTTCTGTAATGAGTATGCTGTTCCAAGGGATATAATGGATAATTTTAAGAAAGTCACTCCAAAGGATATAGTTTGTTCACAGGTCCTTATTCTCTTTAATTCTTCTCATTCGTGTATGCTTGTGATTCTTGTCAAGGTTCAACAAGGAATTCCAAATTGTTTTTTATGTAACATCATTTGACAGAAAAATGGTGGGGTTATGTTGAAAGAGGAGGATGTAGCTGTTTGCAACACCAAAATCGATTTGACTCGCGGAAAGGATAATCCTCTTGAAAGGTATTCAATGAAGAATCATAGTAATTAATTACTGCGGACCTTCAGTTTGTTTTTAACTTCCTAATATCATTTGCTAACTTAATCTTTTCTTATCTATTCTGGTTCATGTTTTGGTAGCAGCATCCACTTTTTCAAGGTACATCAATGAACCTAACTATGTTTTATCAAAAGATATAAGCATCTTGTATTTTGTTTTCGATGGTCTTTATATTGTATTAGGCGATTTATTAGGTGATGTTATGGCCCTGTTTGGATAAAGAGCATAATTAAGCAGTTATAGCATAAATGCTTATCTTATCGTATATGAGCTTATGTATTAGCTATTTCTACAATTAAAGTTTGTTATTTAATTTGTTATTACCTAACTATCTCTTTTTTTTTATTTTTTTATTTTTTATTTTTTTTCTGCTTTTAATATAATTTGTTTTCCTTTTGTTTGTTATTTAAAGCTCAAGTGAGAAGAGTTTCCTGTATGATATTGTTGCAAATGGCCGAAATGGAATCGATGTTGACTAAGCACATAAAATTTTACAGATGAATCTGATTTACAATTTTTTTCCATTCATCTAAGTAATGCTTTGTGGAAACTATTGATTTGCAGATTTGACTATAATGCTCGTGACTGTCGAGCTAGTGGTGTTGGATGCAACTTTGAATTTCAGAGGTTTCATGAATTATTTTCAAAATAACCTTTTCTTAGCAATAAATTAGAAGTATATAATATACCCATAGGTTATATGTCTCTTCAATATCATAAATTGTAGTATCCTTGCAGGTTATTGGAGACCATGCGCGTTTTGGATGACGAGATTTGTTATTGTGCAAACGACTGTTAGTGTTATGTCTCACATTTTTTTTAATGCTTATTCAACTGCATGTTTCTAAATTGTCTTGCGTTTGGCTTTGTAATTTTGTAGATCTTACCATCCACAAGTTGTTTGCAATTCATGCTGTTCTGTATAGAACAATTTATACACATCCAAAAGTAAAGGTACGAAGTCGTTACTCCTTGCTTTTTCTTTTATCCTTTCCTATCTCTTTAACATCCATAAACTTCCACTTTTTGATTTTAATCAGTGTTGTCAAATAACGGCTATATTGGCTCTGTAGTGCTACAGTGTAGCGGAATTTTAACAAACCACTACTATTCGTTTAGGGTTTAGGGTTTAGGTACAAATTCGTTACTCCTTGCTTTTTCTTTTATCCTTTCCTGTCTCTTTAACATCCTTAAACTTTCACTTTTTGATTTTAATCAGTGTTGTCAAATAACGGCTATATTGGCTCTGTAGTGCTACAGTGTAACGGAATTTTAACAAACCACTACTATTCCACGATATGCGATTTAGTACCAAGTAGTGTCAAATAGTGGCTATAGCAGCATTATAGCATTGTAACGTAGTATAATTTGAACAAACATCTGTTTTCTTTGACAACACTGGTTTTAATTATTTCTAACCTCATCTTGATGTTTCCAGGCAATAGAGCTTATGGTGGTTGATGCATTTGTGCAAGCAAATGATTATTTGCAGATTTCATCCAGCATTCAAGATCTTGGTGAATATTGGAAGGTTATCATTTTGAGAGCTTCTTTCAAATAAAAGTGTATTAAAAACATTTTATATCATTTTTACGAATAGTAAAATATATTTTATTTTGAAAAATGCAGCTGGACGAATTGAGGGTTATGATTCATTCTGGAAAGCAAGTAAGCTCTTCGTTAAAACTGAAATCAAGGGTTTCAAGACTGTGAAGTTTATGAATTGAACTTAGTAAATGTTGATTGCATTTTCCTATTACATCCAAATTACAGAGAGATGGAAAGAAAGGAGGCAAACCTAACATTATAGGGCATTCATAAATTTGAAGTGTTGAAAGGCTGAAAGGAGGCAAACCTAACATTATAGGGCATTCATAAATTTGAAGTGTTGAAAGGCTGGGAAACATGTTATCTCTATCCTCCTTCGATAAACTCGTCGGGTTTGACAACCCCTTAGTTTTAAATTTTCTAGTGTTCTTAAACCTCCTGCAACTCCATCATTGGATGACTCATCGTATAAATATTTTACATGAGTCGAGTTAAATATTTTAGAGAAGAATTGGACATCGTAAACTATGATGTCCAGACTTTGAAGTTGTTGTGTTTGAGGTTACGTTTCAATTGTCTTATTTCTGCCAAAAGATATCCGTTTTTATTGCCAACTACATAGGTAGTGTTAAAGTCTTAGGGGAAGCCAACATCCTTATATTTGGAGGCAAGCTTGATAGATGTTGCAAACTTTCAAGTGTACCAAATTATTAGACAACTTTTGGAGGCTATGATGTAACTTTAAAAATCTGCAAATTCCACGATTTACATTCTGAAAGAGTTTTGAATTAGCCGTTAGAAAGATTCAAGTACCTTCAATATTTTAAACAATCAATTGAAGATTAACATTTCAATACATAAGTGATATTCCATTCTTAAATATTGACAAAATGATTTGATACCCCACAAGAGATTGTTGGATCAAATGACTGCCTCTTATAAATTAAGAGATGACGAACTCTTTTAGAGATACTAGGTACATGAGTCTCATATGTAATGCAACATACCTCTTCTGTGACACATTGAGCAAGATCGTGAACAAGATCATGAACAACATCATGCATCTTGAAATTTGTAATTTTTCCATATACATCTAGCTCAATATTTTAGAAAAATGATATCCAATGTAATTCATTCTACACCTCATTACCAATATCATATGTTTCCACCATTTCATTAGTCGTCCAAAGGTCAATTAAATAATGTCATCTTTGTCAAACAATGCACATAAGTCAAAACATTGTCTCAGTTTTATTGGCAAAAAATTTAAGTAAATTAATCTTAAGGCAGACATGACAGTTTTCGTCTTGTAAACTCTATAGCTTGCTTTCTATGACATACAACCACTCTTTATCATCTCTTTTAAACGCAAGAGACTTCCTAGTGCTGTTGTCACAAGATTAGTGCAACCTTTGAAAGATTAGTGCAACCTTTCTAAACAATTACCAATAATCTGTCTCAGATAGCATTGATAAATCATGAAGGACATTGTTCTCATGATTAGTGCAACCTTTGAAAGATGGGTGGTAACGCGTGGTGACCAAAATAGAAGCACATTTTCCCTCACAATATAGATTTCAACTTTTGACAATTCTCTTGTTTATCGTCCCTCACATCATCCAACACCAACCAATATCTTTTACTTTTTAGAAAATCCAAAAGTTTTCTTTACAGCGTAGATCTAAATCGTCACAACAAGCATGCCCAAATTCTATGATGACTTTTGTCATTCTCTTCAAACTAAAATCTTCGGAAATATACCCAAATTCTTAGTTCAAAGTGGTTGACTGCCTTTTCATGATTGAAGACAAGTTGGGCAAGTGTTGTTTTTCCATGTCCGCTACAACCAATTAGGCACAGGCAGATAAATCTTCCAAACCAGAAGCATCCTCAACCAAAAAGTCTAAATGATCTTCATCTCTTTCATAGACTTGGCGCCAATCAAGGACACTAGTTTCCCTCTCTCTGACGTCAAATGAAACTTGCTCATTTCTTCTCAGCTATTTCATCTAGCCTCCCCTTGATGTTCTTTATTTTCTTAGCAATTTTGTAACGGAAGCCACGTGCTTGGGATGAAAAGATGATATCAAAGAGTTTTGTACGTTGCGTGGCAGTCCTATATACTTAATCTCCAATGCTTCGGTGGCACACTCGTCCAAGATATCATCAAGAACATGAACATCTTTGAGTTTAAACAACCCATCATTGATAGCTCTGTTTGAGAATTGTTTTTCCTCAGCATCTTCAAGAGCAGCTTTGATTGTTGTGAGCAAGCTAGCAAGACTGTTAAATTGTTGATCGAAACCGAGAAATCGGCCAAACTCCTTTTGAAGCTCAAATGTTTGAAGGACAGTTTCAAAGCGCAGCTTGAATCATTTTCTAATTATTGGGAATGAAATTGAAAAAGTAATAAAGAATATATGAAAAAGTAAGAGAGAAGATATTTGGTTTGCTTGTTAAATGCAGAAATCAAACTGAATGGATTTTATGTAAGGACGGTCTAAGACCCAAGTTGATAAAGGTTTTTGAAAATTGTTTTTTTTTTCTTCGTGAAAATGTACACATAAAACAATTTTAAAAAATCTCTTGATTTATCAGGGTCTTAGACAGACCGTCCTTACATAAAATCCATTCAGTTTGATTCCTACGTTTCACAAGCAAATCAAATATCTTCTGTCTTACTTTTTCATATATTCTCTCTTACTTTTTCAATTTCATTTCCAAGAATTAGAAGATGGTTGAAGTTGTGTTTGAAACTGTGCTTCAACATTTGAGCTCCCTTGTTCAAAAGGAGCTTGACCGATTTCTCAGTTTCAATCAATAATTTAATAGCTCACAACAATCAAAGCTACTCTTGAAGATGCTGAGGAGAAACAATTCTCAAACAAAGCTATGTTGCTTAAGCTCAAAGATGCTGCTCATGTTGTTAATGATATCTTGGACGAGTGTGCTAGCATTGGAGATGGAGTTTAAAAGACTGTCACGCAAGCTACAAAACTCTTTTTTATCATCTTTTCATCCCAAACATGTGGCTTTCCGTTACAAAATTGTTAAGAAAATGAAAAACAGGGGAAGTTAGCTGAAATAGCTGAAGAAAGTTTCATTTGACTGAGATAGTCGAGGAAAACTAGTGTACTTGACTGGCGCCAAACCACCTCCATCATTTCTCAACCTCAAGTCTATTGAAGAGATGAAGATCAAAATAAAATTGTAGACTTTTTGGTTGAGGATGCTTCTGGTTTGGAAGAATTATCTGTCTATCCAGTAATTGGTCTTGGTGGACTTGGAAAAACAACAGTTGCCCAACTTATCTTCCATCATGAAAAGGTGGTCAACCACTTTGAGCTAAGAACTTGAGTGTGTGTTTCTGAAGATTTTAGTTTGAAGAGAATGACAAAAGCCATCATAGAATCAACCTCTGGACATGCATGTGACGATTTAGATCTAGAGCCGCTTCAAAGAAAACTTTTAGATTTGCTACGAAGAAAAAAAGATATTTTGTTGGTGTTGGATGATGTGTGGGACGATGAATAAGAGAATTGACAAAAGTTGAAATCTGTATTGGCACTTGGGGAAAAAGTGCATGTATTGAAATGTTATTCTCTGCGGGTGGTTGACTTCCCAAGTAGTAAAAAGTTGTCATCTTCAATTGATTGTTTAAAATATGTAGATAAATCTTTGTAACGGCGAATTCAAAATTCTTCCAGAATGTACATTGTGGAATTTGCAGATTGTAAAGTTAGATCATTGTTGTAGCCTCCAAAAGTTGGCTAATAATTTATTACATTTGAAAGCTTTGCAACATCTATCTTTGCATTGTTGTTACGCATTATCAACTATCAAGCTTGCCTCCAAATATAAGAATGTTGGCTTCCTTGAAGACGTAGTTGACAATAAAAAATGATATCTTTTGGCAGAAATAAGACAATTGAAACATGACCTAATGCCAAAGAAGCAATCATGTGAACAAGTTGCAATTTGTATGACAGGAAAATGAAGAGTCGCAGGAAAATGTTGAGGAGATTCTTGAAGTGCTTCAACCTCAAACACTGCCTATTTACGATGTCTAGTTCTTCTCTAAAATATTTAACTCATTTGCAACTCGCGAATTGCAAAAATTGTTTACACCTTCCTTCTCTAGAGAGTCTAGAAATATTTAATATAACTCATTTAAAATACCTATATGAGGAGTCAAAGATGGAGTTGCAGGAGGTTTCAGAAATTTAAAACTAAAGGGTTGTCAAACTTGATAAGGTTATCGAGGGAGGATAGAGATAACATGTTTCTTAGCCTTTGAATACTTCAAATTTATGAATGTCCTATAATGTTGAGCTTGCCTTTCCTTTCATATCTCTGTGATTTGGATGTACCAGGGTAATGCAGCCAACATTTACTATGTTCAATTCATAAACTTCACAGTTTTAATGAAGAGCTTTCTGTATAGAACAATTTATACACATCCAAAAGTAAAGGTACGAAGTCGTTACTCCTTGCTTTTTCTTTTATCATTTCCTGTCTCTTTAACATCCATAAACTTCCACTTTTTGATTTTAATCAGTGTTGTCAAATAACGGCTATATTGGCTCTGTAGTGCTACAGTGTAACGGAATTTTAACAAACCACTACTATTCCACGATATGCGATTTAGTACCAAGTAGTGTCAAATAGTGGCTATAGCAGCATTATAGCATTGTAACGTAGTATAATTTGAACAAACATCTGTTTTCTTTGACAACACTGGTTTTAATTATTTCTAACCTCATCTTGATGTTTCCAGGCAATAGAGCGTACGGTGGTTGATGCATTTGTGCAAGCAAATGATTATTTGCAGATTTCATCCAGCATTCAAGATCTTGGTGAATATGAGAAGGTTATCATTTTGAGAGCTTCTTTAAAATAAAAGTGTATTAAAAGCATTTTATATCATTTTTACGAATAGTAAAATATATTTTATTTTGAAAAATGCAGCTGGATGAATTGAGGGTTATGATTCATTCTGGAAAGCAAGTAAGCTCTTCGTTAAAACTGAAATCAAGGGTTTCAAGACTGTAAGTTTATGAATTGAATTTAGTAAATGTTGATTGCATTTTCCTATTACATCCAAATTACAGAGAGATGGAAAGAAAGGAGGCAAACCTAACATTATAGGGCATTCATAAATTTGAAGTGTTGAAAGGCCGGGAAACATGTTATCTCTATCCTCCTTCGATAAACTCGTCGGGTTTGACAACCCCTTAGTTTTAAATTTTCTAGTGTTCTTAAACCTCCTGCAACTCCATCATTTGATGACTCATCGTATAAATATTTTACATGAGTGAGTTAAATATTTTAGAGAAGAATTGGACATCGTAAACTATGATGCCCAGACTTTGAAGTTGTTGTGTTTGAGGTTACGTCTCAATTGTCTTATTTCTGCCAAAAGATATCCGTTTTTATTGCCAACTACATATGTAGTGTTAACATATGTAGTGTTAAAGTCTTAGGGGAAGCCAACATCCTTATATTTGGAGGCAAGCTTGATAGATGTTGCAAACTTTCAAGTGTACCAAATTATTAGACAACTTTTGGAGACTATGATGTAACTTTAAAAATCTGCAAATTCCACAATTTACATTCTGAAAGAGTTTTGAATTCGCCGTTAGAAAGATTCAAGTACCTTCGATATTTTAAACAATCAATTGAAGATTCAAGTCCCCGCAAAGAATAACATTTCAATACATAAGTGATATTCCATTCTTAAATATTGACAAACATGTCTAAAATGATTTGATACCCCACAAGAGGTTGTTGGATCAAATGACTGCCTCTTATAAATTAAGAGATGACGAACTCTTTTAGAGATACTAGGTACATCAGTCTCATATGTAATGCAACATACCTCTTCTGTGACACATTGAGCAAGATCGTGAACAAGATCATGAACAACATCATGCATCTTGAAATTTGTAATTTTTCCATATAAATCTAGCTCAATATCTTAGAAAAATGATCTCCAATGTAATTCATTCCACACCTCATTACCAATATCATATGTTTCCACCATTTCATTAGTCGTCCAAAGGTCAATTAAATAATGTCATCTTTGTCAAACAATGCACATAAGGCAAAACATTGTCTCAGTTTTATTGGCAAATTTAAGTAAATTAATCTCAAGGCAGACATGACAGTTTTCGCCTTGTAAACTCTATAGCTTGCTTTCTATGACATACAACCACTCTTTATCATCTCTTTTAAACGCAAGAGACTTCCTAGCGTTGTTGCCGCAAGAGTAACTTCCCACACTTTTTACTATTTCTTTCCCCATGACCACAAGCTCTTCCCGTT
>NC_021161.2:828785-849650 GCF_000331145.2 Cicer arietinum
GTCCGCTACAACCAATTAGGCACAGGCAGATAAATCTTCCAAACCAGAAGCATCCTCAACCAAAAAGTCTAAATGATCTTCATCTCTTCCATAGACTTGGCGCCAATCAAGGACACTAGTTTCCCTCTCTCTGACGTCAAATGAAACTTGCTCATTTCTTCTCAGCTATTTCATCTAGCCTCCCCTTGATGTTCTTTATTTTCTTAGCAATTTTGTAACGGAAGCCACGTGCTTGGGATGAAAAGATGATATCAAAGAGTTTTGTACGTTGCGTGGCAGTCCTATATACTTAATCTCCAATGCTTCGGTGGCACACTCGTCCAAGATATCATCAAGAACATGAACATCTTTGAGTTTAAACAACCCATCATTGATAGCTCTGTTTGAGAATTGTTTTTCCTCAGCATCTTCAAGAGCAGCTTTGATTGTTGTGAGCAAGCTAGCAAGACTGTTAAATTGTTGATCGAATCCGAGAAATCGGCCAAACTCCTTTTGAAGCTCAAATGTTTGAAGGACAGTTTCAAAGCGCAGCTTGAATCATTTTCTAATTATTGGGAATGAAATTGAAAAAGTAATGGAGAATATATGAAAAAGTAAGAGAGAAGATATTTGGTTTGCTTGTTAAATGCAGAAATCAAACTGAATGGATTTTATGTAAAAGATGGAGTCAAAGATGGAGTTGCAGAAGGTTTTAGAAAACGTGTCTTTGGACCGAATGAGTTAGAACGGGAAGAGCTTGTGATCATGGGGAAGGAAATAGTAAAAAGTGTGGCAAGTTATTCTTGCGGCAACAGCACTAGGAAGTCTCTTGCGTTTAAAAGAGATGATAAAGAGTGGTTGTATGTCATAGAGTTTACAAGGCGAAAACTGTCATGTTTGCCTTGAGATTAATTTACTTAAATTTGCCAATAAAATTGAGACAATGTTTTGCCTTATGTGCATTGTTTGGCAAAGATGACATTATAAAGGCTTTTAATTGAGCTTTGTACGACTAATGAAATGGTGGAAACATATGATATTGGTAATGAGGTGTGGAATGAATTACATTGGAGATCATTTTTCCAAGATACTGAGCTAGATGTATATGGAAAAATTACAAATTTCAAGATGCATGATCTTGTTCATGATTTTGCTTAATGTGTCACAGAAGAGGTATGTTGCATTACATATGAGACTGATGTACCTAGTATCTCTAAAAGAGTTCGTCATCTCTTAATTTATAAGAGGCAGTCATTTGATCCAACAACCTCTTGTGGGGTATCAAATCATTTTAGACATGTTTGTCAATATTTAAGAATGGAATATCACTTATGTATTGAAATGTTATTCTTTGCGGGGACTTGAATCTTCAATTGATTGTTTAAAATATCGAAGGTACTTGAATCTTTCTAACGGCGAATTCAAAACTCTTTCAGAATGTAAATCGTGGAATTTGCAGATTTTTAAAGTTACATCATAGCCTCCAAAAGTTGTCTAATAATTTGGTACACTTGAAAGTTTGCAACATCTATCAAGTTTGCCTCTAAATATAAGGATGTTGGCTTCCCCTAAGACTTTAACACTACATATGTAGTTGACAATAAAAACGGATATCTTTTGGCAGGAATAAGACAATTGAAACGTAACCTCAAACCCAACAACTTCAAAGTCTGGACATCATAGTTTACGATGTCCAATTCTTCTCTAAAATATTTAACTCGACTCATGTAAAATATTTATACGAGGAGTCATCCAATGATGGAGTTGCAGGAGGTTTAAGAACACTAGAAAATTTAAAACTAAGGGGTTGTCAAACCCGACGAGTTTATCGGAGGATAGAGATAACATGTTTCCCAGCCTTTCAACACTTCAAATTTATGAATGCCCTATAATGTTAGGTTTGCCTCCTTTCTTTCCATCTCTCTGTGATTTGGATGTAATAGGAAAATGCAATCAACATTTACTAAGTTCAGTTCATAAACTTTACAGTCTTGAAACCCTTGGTTTCAGTTTTAACGAAGAGCTTACTTGCTTTCCAAAATGAATCATAACCCTCAATTCGTCCAGCTGCATTTTTCAAAATAAAATATATTTTACTATTCGTAAAAATGATATAAAATGCTTTTAATACACTTTTATTTGAAAGAAGCTCTCTAAATGATAACCTTCCAATATTCACCAAGATCTTGAATGCTGGATGAAATCTGCAAATAATCATTTGCTTGCACAAATGCATCCACCACCATAAGCTCTATTGCCTGGAAACATCAAGATGAGGTTAGAAATAATTAAAACCAGTGTTGTCAAAGAAAACAGATGTTTGTTCAAATTATACTACGTTACAATGCTATAATGCTGCTATAGCCACTATTTGACACTACTTGGTACTAAATCGCATATCGTGGAATAGTAGTGGTTTGTTAAAATTCCGCTAACTGTAGCACTACAGAGCCAATATAGCCGTTATTTGACAAAACTGATTAAAATCAAAAAGTGGAAGTTTAAGGATGTTAAAGAGACAGGAAAGGATAAAAGAAAAAGCAAGGAGTAACGACTTTGTACCTAAACCCTAAACCCTAAACGAATAGTAGTGGTTTGTTAAAATTCCGCTACACTGTAGCACTACAGAGCCAATATAGCCGTTATTTGACAACACTGATTAAAATCAAAAAGTGGAAGTTTATGGATGTTAAAGAGACAGGAAAGGATAAAAGAAAAAGCAAGGAGTAACGACTTTGTACCTAAACCCTAAACCCTAAACGAATAGTAGTGGTTTGTTAAAATTCCGCTACACTGTAGCACTACAGAGCCAATATAGCCGTTATTTGACAACACTGATTAAAATCAAAAAGTGGAAGTTTATGGATGTTAAAGAGACAGGAAAGGATAAAAGAAAAACCAAGGAGTAACGATTTCGTACCTTTACTTTTGGATGTGTATAAATTGTTCTATACAGAAAGCTCTTCATTAAAACTGTGAAGTTTATGAATTGAACATAGTAAATGTTGGCTGCATTACCCTGGTACATCCAAATCACAGAGATATGAAAGGAAAGGCAAGCCCAACATTATAGGACATTCATAAATTTGAAGTGTTGAAAGGCTAAGAAACATGTTATCTCTATCCTCCCTCGATAACCTTATCAAGTTTGACAACCCTTTAGTTTTAAATTTCTGAAACCTCCTGCAAGTCCATCTTTGACTCCTCATATAGGTATTTTAAATGAGTTATATTAAATATTTCTAGACTCTTTAGAGAAGGAAGGTGTAAACAATTTTTGCAATTCGCGAGTTGCAAATGAGTTAAATATTTTAGAGAAGAACTAGACATCGTAAATAGGCAGTGTTTGAGGTTGAAGCACTTCAAGAATCTCCTCAACATTTTCCTGCGACTCTTCATTTTCCTGTCATACAAATTGCAACTTGTTCACATGATTGCTTCTTTGGCATTAGGTCATGTTTCAATTGTCTTATTTCTGCCAAAAGATATCATTTTTTATTGCCAACTACGTCTTCAAGGAAGCTAACATTCTTATATTTTGAGGCAAGCTTGATAGTTGATAATGCGTAACAACAATGCAAAGATAGATGTTGCAAAGCTTTCAAATGTAATAAATTATTAGCCAACTTTTGGAGGCTCCAACAATGATCTAACTTTAAAATCTGCAAATTCCACAATGTACATTCTGGAAGAATTTTGAATTCGCCGTTACAAAGATTAATCTACATATTTTAAACAATCAATTGAAGATGACAACTTTTTACTACTTGGGAAGTCAACCACCCGCAGAGAATAACATTTCAATACATGAGGTGGAATTCCGTTCTTCAATGATTTGATACCTCACAAGAGGTTGTTGGATCAAATGACTTAAGAGATGACGAACTCTTTTAGAGATACTAGGTACATCAGTCTCATATGCAATGTAACAAACCTCTTTTATAACAGATTTAACAAGATCATACATCTTGAAATTTGTAATTTTTCCATATACATTTACCTCACTATCTTGTAAAAATGATCTCCAATGTAATTCATTCCACACCTCATTACCAATATTATATGTTTCCACCATTTAATTAGCCGTCCAAAGTTCCGTTTATTTATAATGTAATCTTTGCGAAACAATGTCAAAACATTGTCTCAATTTTATTGGAAATTCAAGTAAATTAATCTCAAGCAGACATGACAGAGTTTTCGCCTTGTAAACTCCATAGCTTGCTTTCTACGACATACAACCACTCTTCATCCTCTCTTTTAAAACGCAAGAGACTTTCTAGTGCTATTGCCGTAAGACTAACTCCCCCACTTTTTTACTGTTTCCTTCCCCATGACCACAAGCTCTTCCTCATTTGGTCCAAAGGCACCTTTTCTAAACAATTCCCAACAATTTGTGTCAGATAGCATTGATATATCATGAGAACATTGTTTCCATGATTGCTGCAACTTTTGAAATACGGGGTGGTGACCAAAATAGAAGCACTTTTTCCCCAAGTGCCAATACAGATTTCAACTTTTGTCAATTCTCTTATTCATCGTCCCACACATCATCCAACACCAACAAAATATCTTTTTTTCTTTGTAGCAAATCTAAAAGTTTTCTTTGCAGCGGCTCTAGATCTAAATCGTCACATGCATGTCCAGAGGTTGATTCTATGATGGCTTTTGTCATTCTCTTCAAACTAAAATCTTCAGAAACACACACTCAAATTCTTAGCTCAAAGTGGTCGACCACCTTTTCATGATGGAAGATAAGTTAGGCAACTGTTGTTTTTCCAAGTCCACCAAGACCAATTACTGGATAGACAGATAAATCTTCCAAACCAGAAGCATCCTCAACCAAAAAGTCTATAATTTTATTTTGATCTTCATCTCTTCCATAGACTTGAGGTTGAGAAATGATGGAGGTGGTTTGGCGCCAGTCAAGTACACTAGTTTTCGTCGACTATCTCAGTCAAATGAAACTTTCTTCAGCTATTTCAGCTAACTTCCCCGTAATATTTTTCATTTTCTTAACAATTTTGTAACGGAAAGCCACATGTTTGGGATGAAAAGATGATAAGAAAGAGTTTTGTACCTTGCGTGACAGTCTTTTGAACTCCATCTCCAATGCTAGCACACTCGTCCAAGATATCATCAACAACATGAGCAGCATCTTTGAGCTTAAGCAACATAGCTTTGTTTGAGAATTGTTTCTCCTCAGCATCTTCAAGAGTGGCTTTGATTGTTGTGAGCTATTAAATTGTTGATTGAAACTGAGAAATCGGTCAAGTTCCTTTTGAACAAGGGAGCTCAAATGTTGAAGCACAGTTTCAAACACAGCTTCAACCATCTTCTAATTCTTGGAAATGAAATTGAAAAAGTAAGAGAGAATATATGAAAAGGTAAGACCGTCCTTACATAAAATCCAATTCAGTTTGATTCCTGCATTTCACAAGCAAACCAAATATCTTCTATCTTACTTTTTCATATATTCTCTCTTACTTTTTCAATTTCATTTCCAAGAATTAGAAGATGGTTGAAGCTGTGTTTGAAACTGTGCTTCAACATTTGAGCTCCCTTGTTCAAAAGGAACTTGACCGATTTCTCAGTTTCAATCAATAATTTAATAGCTCACAACAATCAAAGCTACTCTTGAAGATGCTGAGGAGAAAAAATTCTCAAACAAAGCTATGTTGCTTAAGCTCAAAGATGCTGCTCATGTTGTTGATGATATCTTGGACGAGTGTGCTAGCATTGGAGATGGAGTTCAAAAGACTGTCACGCAAGGTACAAAACCTTTCTTATCATCTTTTCATCCCAAACATGTGGCTTTCCGTTACAAAATTGTTAAGAAAATGAAAAACATTACGGGGAAGTTAGCTGAAATAGCTGAAGAAAGTTTCATTTGACTGAGATAGTCGATGAAAACTAGTGTACTTGACTGGCGCCGAACCACCTCCATCATTTCTCAACCTCAAGTCTATGGAAGAGATGAAGATCAAAATAAAATTATAGACTTTTTGGTTGAGGATGCTTCTGGTTTGGAAGATTTATCTGTCTATGCAGTAATTGGTCTTGGTGGACTTGGAAAAACAACACTTGTCCAACTTATCTTCCATCATTGGTCAACCACTTTGAGCTAAGAATTTGGGTGTGTGTTTCTGAAGATTTTAGTTTGAAGAGAATGACAAAATCCATCATAGAATCAACCTCTGGACATGCATGTGACGATTTAGATCTAGAGCCGCTGCAAAGAAAACTTTTAGATTTGCTACAAAGAAAAAAAGGCATTTTGTTGGTGTTGGATGATGTGTGGGACGATGAATAAGAGAATTGACAAAAGTAGAAATCTGTATTGACACTTGGGGAGAAAGTGTTTCTATTTTGGTCACCACCCCGTATTTCAAAAGTTGCAGCAATCATGGAAACAATGTCCTCATGATTTATCAATGCTATCTGACACAGATTGTTGGGAATTGTTTAGAAAAGGTGCCTTTGGACCAAATGAGGAAGAGCTTGTGGTCATGGAGAAAGAAACACTAAAAAAGTGGGGGAGTTAGTCTTACGGCAATAGCACTAGAAAGTCTCTTGCGTTTTAAAAGAGAGGATGAAGAGTGGTTGTATGTCGTAGAAAGCAAGCTATGGAGTTTACAAGGCGAAAAATCTGTCATGTCTGCTTGAGATTAATTTACTTGAATTTTCCAATAAAATGGAGACAATGTTTTGACATTGTTTAGCAAAGATGACATTATAAATAAACGGAACTTTGGACGGCTAATTAAATGGTGGAAACATATAATATTGGTAATGAGGTGTGGAATGAATTACATTGGGATCATTTTTACAAGATAGTGAGGTAAATGTATATGGAAAAATTACAAATTTCAAGATGCATGATCTTGTTCAATCTGTTACAAAAGAGGTTTGTTACATTGCATATGAGACTGATGTACCTATTATCTCTAAAAGAGTTCGTCATCTCTTAAGTCATTTGATCCAACAACCTCTTGTGAGGTATCAAATCATTGAAGAACGGAATTCCACCTCATGTATTGAAATGTTATTCTCTGCGGGTGCTTGACTTCCCAAGTAGTAAAAAGTTGTCATCTTCAATTGATTGTTTTAAATATGTAGATAAATCTTTCTAACGGCGAATTCAAAATTCTTCCAAAATGTACATTGTGGAATTTGCAGATTTTAAAGTTAGATCATTGTTGTAGCCTCCAAAAGTTGGCTAATAATTTATTAAATTTGAAAGCTTTGCAACATCTATCTTTCCATTGTTGTTACGCATTATCAACTATCAAGCTTGCCTCCAAATATAAGAATGTTGGCTTCCTTGAAGACGTAGTTGGCAATAAAAAATGATATCTTTTGGCAGAAATAAGACAATTGAAACATGACCTAATGCCAAAGAAGCAATCATGTGAACAAGTTGCAATTAGTATGAAAGGAAAATGAAGAGTCGCAGGAAAATGTTGAGGAGATTCTTGTTGAAGTGCTTCAACCTCAAACACTGCCTATTTACGATGTCTAGTTCTTCTCTAAAATATTTAACTCATTTGCAACTCGCGAATTGCAAAAATTGTTTACACCTTCCTTCTCTAGAGAGAGTCTAGAAATATTTAATATAACTAATTTAAAATACCTATATGAGGAGTCAAAGATGGAGTTGCAGGAGGTTTCAGAAATTTAAAACTAAAGGGTTGTCAAACTTGATAAGGTTATCGAGGGAGGATAGAGATAACATGTTTCTTAGCCTTTCAACACTTCAAATTTATGAATGTCCTATAATGTTGGGCTTGCCTTTCCTTTCATATCTCTGTGATTTGGATGTACCAGGGAAATGCAGCCAACATTTACTACGTTCAATTCATAAACTTCACAGTTTTAATGAAAAGCTTTCTTGCTTTCCAGAGGGGATGGTAAGAAATCTCGCTTCTATAAAGGTTTTTGACATTTGTTGCATTTCCAAACTTGAGCATTTCTCTAAATTGATGGATCTTAATGCTATCCAAGAAATACATATATTTGGTTAAGAACAAGTCATTGACATATGAAGTATTACTAGGGTTGCACTCTCTTAAGAAATTGTATATTAAGGACTGCCACACTTTCAACCTATCAAACAGTTTTCAACACCTCACTAGTCTTGAGAAATTGAAGATTCAATGTTGCTCAGAAATAGAAGAATTGCATGATGCTTTAGAACATATGACTGCCCTTCAATCGTTAAAATTGTTAGATCTTCCAAACCTAGCATCCCTTCCTGACTGGTTGGGAAACTTAGGTTTGCTTCAGAAATTAATTATTTCTATGTGTCCGAAGTTGAGGTGTCTTCCGACAAGGATTCAATGCCTTGCTGCTCTTAAAAGATTGGAGATTTATGGTTGTGGTGAGTTAGAGATACGATGTAAAGAGAGCACTGGCGAGGATTGGCCAAAAATAGCTCACATTCAACGGATTATAGTAAAAGAACTTTAGAATGTTCTATGGAGGAGGATGGTATGCTGCAGATTCAATTGAGATGCTTCACAAGTAAGTTCACTAGAATATTATATTATGTTCTAGTCTTTGAGAGTTGATACATTTTCCTCACACGTGAAAAATAGTTCTCCCTCCCACTGTAATTTTAATTTTTGGTTTGGTATGTGTCATATATATTTGAGTAATTTTCATTTTATTAAGGTTTTATTGAATTTGGATTACATTGAAGTGTCATTCTGTTTCTTTTTTCCCCAGGCTTTGAAGGGTTACAAATTTTTGGTTTCATTTTTCTTTTTGCATTTGTGTCGTTTCTGTTCAACCCAAGAAAAAGGTAAAGTTTCTGTTTATCATTCTTTGTTTCAAAGTTTTTGTAATTTTACTTTCTAACTTTGTAAGATGAATATTTAAAAGAGTATAGATTGTAGCATTGGCTGAGATTTAATTATGTTCTTTAAGAATGTGTAAGTTAATTCTTTTTTATTTATTTTAAACCTTTGATTTTATCAGATTATACATTTATTTGGTGTCTAAAAATCAATCATGAAAGCAAACAAAGGATTCTTGATTACAAATTTTACTAAGCCACAAAAAAAAAATCATATTAACATTTATTCATCTTAAAAGCAAGACTCAAATTCCTATACTGGTTCTTTTTTTAAAACTAAAAATAAAAACTGATTCTTCTATATTTATTATTGTGCCTATGCTAGGAAAATAACATGTCAAAGCCATGGAAGAATCTGTGTTCTTAGCCTTGTTTCAATCTTTGTGTTCTTAGCCTTGTTTCTCCGTTGGAATTGGTGATCTTCTCTTTCGTTAAGGCATTGGTAAGTAACAAAAACTTTGTATTGTTTTCGTCCATTTCGTATTTTCATTCACCTTCTTCTCTGTCAAGTCAAATACCCTTTTTTCTGAGTATATCCACTTTTTTTTTTGTTACTTGTGCACTCTATTCATTCTACTTGGCTTTGCACGTTCTGATGGTATTCAAATTTGTTTATTTCAGATTTGAGAGATTTCGCTCTGCTGTACCATAGAGGCATATGTTGATCTATACTTATTTCAGTAGTTGATTTTCTGCTGCATACTAGGATACAAGTTTAACATGCTTCTGAAAATGTTACATTATTGATATTAATCACTGCAATTAACATTATTGTTAAACAAATCTTCTCACTTTTACTCTTTCCTCCTATTCTGTTACCTGTCAGCTATGTTACAATTTTGATGTAAACTTTAAAGATAATTAATTCTTATAGGAAGTGGATTATCAATTTGGATCAGAAATTGACATTCATCAAACTGTTCAGAAGGTGTCTATTTAACTATGATCTGTTAAAAAAATTATACTAGTGAAAAGTTATGTTTGAAGAGTTATATCAAAAACCAATACTTGTGGTGAAAACAAAAATGAAGGATGAAAAAAAGAGTGATAAGTATATTATTAGACACAGGTAAAGAGAAATCAAAGTGAAAAAGAAGTACAACAGTGAACACTTAATACATTTTAAATAAATCCCAAAAATAAAAACAGCATTCACATCATTGTGCTATTTTTGTGTACACAATATTTGGAAGATGACACTAGAATTGTCAACCTCTATCCTTCCTACATATAAAAATTTACAAAGCAGCACCCAATGAGAAACCCTTTATGCTCTACACACCGTAGTCTACAAGGCAGGGATAACAGAGCGCGCAAAAATCTAGCAAGAGACCTCTTTCAAACATCACAAAAGGGTGTTGTACATTGTACTTCTAGCTGGCTAACCAAACTATTCCTGTATTTAGAGATTTCTTTGATGTGGTTCAAGCCAAGGAAATCCCAGGAAATCAAACACCTCCTTTTCTGTAGACAATTTCAAACTTGCATTACCTTTTGTGCCCTGCAAAATCAAGCGAATGAGGACTCAATCGTTCTAATCTATTTTCTAATAAAAAGTTAAAAAGGCCTCAACCCTGAGTAGCTAGAAACAACCTTGTATCATCAAGCCTAAATCCTTTAGATTCTGCTTGTAGCCTCAATCTGCACCCAAAAAGAGAAAAATCAACATAACTTCCTAACTATACATCACAAAGTAATCAGTGACATATATATATACCACATTCCATCAAATCAGTAATGGAAAGATGAGAATGCAACATTGGTAGGTTTTAGGAAAGATGTCCATCCGTTTCAGCCACAGTGACGATGGAAAGTTCAGTGCAAACTGCAAAGGGATGCAAACCTCCTATTTAATACATCATTTCCAGTCCAAGCTACAAGTCCGAAAGCATATATGTCTCCTGGGTAGACCTGCAAAAACACTAAAACCCATCATATGCAATCATAAGTCTAGATGTTAAAAGTTGGCTAGGAAACAAAGTATATTCAATGGTTAACAAAGTATATATGCAAAAACACTCAAATCCATCCTAAACCCTAAACCCTATGCAATACTAACGAACTATATCAGCAAGGGAGAATCGCATTTTACATTTTACCAAATATTCAATGTTTAAGTGCTAAGTATTTGACAAAAGGAGAGAAATTGGAAAAACAATACTGAAGTAAGAATAATCTCAGAAGTCAAAGTATCATTCAAAAGAGCATGCAAGTACAACAATATCTACAATGCTACAAAGAGATACCATCAGTCACACACCTAAAAATCAAATCCTCCCTCAGGAAATTTGTATCCTTTAAATGCTTTACATACTTGGGCAGAAATCCTTTTATTTCAAATCATATCATTGTGAAGAGGTATAAAGAGAAGTGAGGAAAGGGAGGAGAGAAAGTAGGAAGATACATACCCACCATGAGCCTCCGAACCAGGCTCACCAGCAATGCCTCCCTCGTATGTTTGACAGCTGCAAGAAACAGCATAGAATATAAAAGATGTATTACATAACAAATAGAACAGAGCATACAATAAATAATTTCATTTTTCTAGTTAACAAATGAACCATTTTAGCTACATTTATTTATTTAATTTTAATTTTAATTTAGCTACATTTATTTATTCAATTTTAATCACAATAATTAAATAAATTATTTCTATAATTAAAATTAAAATTTTAATTTAACTTAAAATCATAACAAAAAACGCCATTAAAAAATAGACTTAAAAGATCAAATATAAAAATTTGGTGATGTTAAATATAAAATATAGTTAAATTTACTTAATATATCATTCAACTATTATTGATTAAATTTAATAATATTAAAATATATTAATTTTTAAATGTATCGTAAAAATCCTCTAATAATAATGATAAGGATTCATGCACATAATTATAAATATGTTTAAATGTTTATTTTTATTTTATTCAAATCTCTTTAACAAAGAGTGGGCCCCAAAAAATAAAATACGAGTTCAGGGTGAGATGAACCTAACCTAATGTGATAGAAAGAGTTCGACTTGAAATAAACTCCAAAACACAAACAGACAAAAATGAAAGTAGAATACAACTTTAAGAGTGACACATAGGCAATGAAAGCAACACTTACTTAACGGTCAATAAAGTACTGGAACTATACTATAGCACAAATTCTTCAGTTTCGCCTCGTTTTATACTTTGTTTGTAGTTAATCACTTAATCTCCTAAAAAATTCTTCTTTTCTGTTTTGAAATACAAACATGTTAAAAAAATAAAACATCAAGAAATTGTGTATAAAAATTAAATATTGCATTATATATTATATGATTGTACAAATAATTTTAATAAAATTTATGTAATATTATAATTAATTTATAGTGCGACAATCAAATCTGTATTTATAATAACTAAAATGCAAAAAATTTAACGTGACTGCAAATTATGCAACCTCAACCACTATTTAAAACTTTCTTTTGATAACTAGTATCATGATTTAATTTGCTTTAATATGAAATGCACAGCTACTAATACTATCGTGCTTTTCTGTAATGAAGACACGTTTTATTAATTGTTTAATTTCCATGGAGTATTGTTACGTAGTGAGACATGGAAATATATACGCTTGTCACCCTTTTCTTATTAAGAGTAAATCTTAAGTAGACACAATTACAGATAAAAATATTTGGATACATTTATAAATAATAAAAATCAAAATAAAAATAATTTAATTATATTATATAATTCCTTTTTTTTATTTTATTTATGTGTGTGTTCAAAAATTTATGTATAAAGAATGTGTTCATGCGGGTGTTTATTTGTTATTACTCTCCTTGCATGCTTCTTCCTTTTTTATATATAAATTCAAGCATATATTTTTTCATGTGACATGCGGTGCTTTTAATCTTTTAGGGTTTAGTTCATGTTGTCACGGAGAGTGTCCATAAATTCATGTAGTGATGAAAAACTTAATAGTGGAATTGTAAAAAAGTGGTTTATTTGTATTTCATATCTAAAGATGTCATTTATCGGAAATGAATGAAACAAGTGATATGTGTCATAAGAAAACAAAAAATGTTGGTCCTAAAAGAGATGAGATAGATTTTGAGTAATTTTGCGATTTTATGTTGAGTAATTACGACACTATTTGATTATTTGCTAATTAGGTGTTAAAAGTAAGTCAACATCAAAAAAGTATTTATTTAAATGGAAATTATGTCGACATTCAAATGTGTTGAAGCGACATAAAAAGAATGATAGTATGAAAGAACATCTTAGGTTTTGCTTGAGAATTTTTTAGTAAAATAGCATTCCTCATGATCCAATGTTTCATTTCAATTCATGCATAACATTGTTTATTTAGATAAAAAATGATTCTATATGGCAAAAAAATCAATGAACTAATATATTACCTTCTTGTAGATGAAGATGATCCGTATGTGACATTCAAAAGTAAAAACTACATTCAAAATATCATGTTTTTAGTAGTAGTGGCTAGACCCAACTTCAATGATGAAGGTAACGAGACATTCACGAGAAAAATTAGTATGTTTTCTCTAATTAATAAAATACTAGCAAGAAGATCAAGCGTTAATCGAGTAGTATGGACAGTTGAAATAAAATTAATTATTTTTATCACTAAATAAGTCACTGGAATCTTCTTAATCAACAAGATTTTATCAGCTATCAAAGAAAAATAGTTAAGAGAGCATGCATGTGAGACAATTTTCATCCAACAATATAATGCATTGAGCCATGTATTTTCAAAATGTTGAAAAAATTTGTAGAACATGATTTAAAAGGAATTCAACTAGTTATCCCGATTTAAATGTTTTGGATTTAGGATTTTTTTTTAATGTCATACAATCATTGTAAGAAAATAAAAAGATTAAATCGATTGATGAACTTAATCAAGTTGTAGAAAATACTTATAAATCTTTTTGATTGTAAAAATTCAAATAAAATTTTTCTCATACATACTTCAAACGTGCATATTTGAAATCTTGAAAAAAAAAATCCAATGATTACAAAATTCCTCATATAGAAAAAGATGCTTGCTTAGCCAAAAGATAGACTACCTACTTAACTTTTCATATTTTTAAACAAAACATTTAAAAATAAAATAAAATTGAAAAGGTTCGGTAAATCATTTTATCGGGAGGTTGATATATGGAATTAGTACAAGTTTGGAATCGGTACAAGTGGCGCGAATAATTGCTTCTCGAGACAAAATAATTAAAGTTAATGATTATGGAAATATTAGTTGAATTTAGATTACATTGTATTTTTTGGACAAATTTATTAAATAGAACTAAATTTGTTGTTTTTATTTATATTTAAAGCCAAAAAAATTACGAAGAAAATTGTTTATAAATATAGTCGGAGTTTCTCAACTGCTGTTACCCTACATATGTCAATATATAAACCTATTTAATTGTTTAAAAAATAAAGAAATTAATTTATTATTTTTAAATTTTAAAGTTAGGTAAAATTAACTTTAAAAAAATATTTTAAACTCATTAAAAATACTACTTGACTGACATTTAAAATTTTGAAACACCGATGTACTTTCTTTCTTACAATTCATATATTTATAGTTTGACAAAAAAACGAATTAGGATTTTGCATATTAAATTAGGTAATTTCTAATATGGATTAAGATACACCATCAACCGTTATTTAAAGTTTTTTAAAAAATAGTATTTAAAAAATGTAAAATTTCAATTGCCACAAATGTTGTGTTTTTGAAATAAATACTATTTGTCATTTTTTTTAATTAAGATAATAACTTAAATGATTCTAATTTAATTAAAAAAAATAATATTAAATCAACTTTAATTAAATTTTCATCTTATCTCTACAAACAAAAAGGATCATAATTTATTATTTTTATGAAATATGTCGAGAAAAGACATTGTAGTTTAGATAGGCCAACACCGAAACATTTTTTTTCACACATACTATTTCTACTATTGTCATATTAAATATACAATAAAATTCAGTCAAAAAAATGAATAAAAAATTCAGTAAAAAAAATGAATAAAATAATAAAAATGGTTATAAATAAAATAATTAATTGATACAAAAAGTGTATCATATCTCCTTATAAGGAAAAGTTTCCTCTTCAACTTAAATAGGGAAGTTGCCAAAAATAAATATAATTTTAAATTATGAATGATTGTTGTGATATGTACAGGCTACATTGTGAATTTTGATAAATTATTGATATACTTCTTTATCTATATATAAAATAATAAATAAATTTTTAAAATAATTATAAATTTTAGATTCAAACTTAAGACATAATATTTAATATATAAATATAAATATAAATATTTTTCTACATATATATTGGATAATATTTAAAATATAGTTGAGTGCACGTTTAGAATGGTGTAACTCCACGTTTAGGATGATTTTTTTAAAATTTAAAATAAATTAAATATAATTTTTTAAAGTTAAAAACTTTTAGATAAAAATAATGAAAATATAGTCGTGTAAATTAAATTTTGATATTTTTTATTGTGAGGACTGTGAAATATAATTGGTGGAGGTTTACACTATCCATTATTAAATTAAAATAAAATAAATATATGTCAGTGAATATTCATATATATAGTTGATTACATGTTATCTTTCATATATGTTTATTTGTTCTTAGACTTTTCTTATGCATTACCATATTTATTTTCTTTCTATTATTGAGAATAGGCCTCTGGTGGAAAGAAGAAGATTGTTGGTGTGTTCTACAAAGGCAATGAGTTTGCTTCATTGAATCCCAATTTTGTGGGATGTGTCGAAGGAGCTTTGGGTATTCGCGAGTGGCTTGAATCGCAAGGACATGAATACATTGTCACTGATGACAAAGAAGGACTCAATTCTGGTTAGCATTTTCAAAAATTTGTCATAAGCACTTGTAGCATAAACACTCATCATTTAAGTTCTTATGTATGAGTTATTTCTATAACAATAGATAAAATAAAGTCGAATTGTTTTTATTTAAGCTATAAACTGTTTTCATAAGCTATCCTGAAAAGTTTACAAAAATAAGTTGAAAACAACCTATGAATATGTCATAAGCTGTTTCTATAAGCTCTTTCAGATAGTTTCACAAGTATTTACGATAGTAGATAAACTCAAATAAGTCAATTCAAACAGACCATAATCTTACACATTTTTAGATTTTAGTCCAATGAAACAATTGATTAATTATTTACAAATTTAAATACTAGTACTTAGTGTAAAATACAGATGATAACATCTAAGTTTATGATTGCTTTAACTTATGAAAATATTTGTTGTCATGTTACCAGAACTTGAGAAGCACATTCCTGATCTCCATGTCCTGATATCGACTCCATTTCACCCTGCCTACGTCACTGCAGAACGTATAAAGAAAGCTAAGAATTTAGAGCTTCTTTTGACAGCCGGCATTGGTTCTGATCACATCGATCTCAACGCTGCGGCTTCCGCTGGTCTAACCGTTGCAGAGGTCACAGGAAGTAACGTAGTATCGGTCGCTGAAGACGAGCTCATGAGAATTCTCATTCTGGTTAGGAATTTCTTGCCTGGTTACCATCAGGCTATTTCCGGAGAATGGAATGTTGCTGGCATTGCACATAGAGCTTATGATCTTGAAGGAAAGACGATAGGAACTGTTGGTGCTGGACGAATTGGGAAGCTTTTACTTCAAAGACTGAAACCCTTTAACTGTAACCTTTTGTATCATGATAGACTTAAGATAGCACCTGAATTGGAGAAAGAAACTGGAGCTAAGTTTGAGGAGGATCTTGATGCTATGCTTCCGAAGTGCGATGTAATTGTTATCAACACCCCCCTCACCGATAAGACAAGGTATAATTTTAATACTTATATCAATCTATTCAAGTAACTTTGGACACTTGAAACCTAAAGTAATTTATAGGACAGCCCGTTTAAGAGGACTTTTTAGTCTGGCCCGCATAATATAGGAAGGTTATTTTTATTTGACTTGTTAGAAATGACTGGGGTTCAACCCAAGAAATTGACAAAACCACTAACTTGTTTTTATCATTTGTTAAAGAAATGGTTTATACACAAGCACTTGTATGATAGGAGCTTATGCTGTAAACGCTTAATTAAGTTGTTTATCCAAAGAGAGTCTAAGCGATGGAGAATTATCCAAAAGAAATCATTATGATGGAGATTTATCAAGGAGCATCCCAATCTTTAGACCATTCCTATTAGTTACAAATAGACATCTATACTATGTCAACATACATGGAATTGGAATTTAACAAGTTGAGATACCTTGAATTTTGTGAATGAGTCGTGCCAAAATTGTAATTCAGCACAATATTTTCGAGCTCGAAATTTTAAGGAGAAAAACTAGACTTTTTATTTTTTCAGAATTCAAACATGATATCACTACTAATATAGTTTCATTTCAAATGCAACATGATACAAAAAAAAAAAACTAAGTATTTTTCAGAGATGGAAACTAACCTCTCTTGCTTCATCCATCAAAGCTATGAAGGTCTGTTCTTCAAATTCGATGTCGTCCGAGATTCGAAGCCTAGCAACTCCTTCCAAAATCTCCTCAGTTTTAAGAAGACCTGCACCAACAGCTGCTAACCAACAACATAACAGAACATAGATAGGATCCCCTTCCTACACACCACAAAAACACACCAAGTTAGAAACACTTTCACACTCACTCATTCCATTTTAGCATATGAAACAAAAAATACCAACCTTAATCAATTATAAGGTTACAAAGATAGAATTTGGAACATAAAATCAACCTCACTAATTTATTTAACTATAGAAAACCCAAGATGCAAAATTTGATAGTGGGATAATAGCTAAATAAAACATTGCCAAATGCCAACCTTAGTCAAATTATAAGGTTACACAAAGGTAGAATTTTGAGCATGAAATCAACCTCACAAGCCAATAATTAAACTACAAAAAACAAAAACAAAAATGCAAACTTGAATAAAAGGGTATGAGCCAAAACGGTTAATAACCTTTCCTCTTCGATCTTGGAACTTATAAAAAGCAGTTGAATCATCAGCAGTACAATTCTTACCAACCCTTCTTCTAAACTCAGCAAAATCAACAAGATCATCACCAACACCACCTTCATCACTCATTATCCTAGCTAACAGACCAATCACAGGAAGAGCACCAATGACTTTGTTTGCAATGCTTGAAAATGAATTTGGTGTTTCCATGTAAGCTTTGATGGTAAAGTTTGAAGCTTTTGAGGTTTGTTTTGTTGGGTGATGAACATGGTGATGGTGATGGCTTAGGAAAAGAAGTGAAGATGAAGATGATGTGGATGTGAGTTTGTAGAGAGAAGATAGATTGAAGAAATGAGAAGAAAATGATGAAGTGAAGTTTGAAACAACCATGTTTGAAGAGAGACAATAAAGTGAGAGATGTTTTTATCTCTCTCTTTTTTCAGAATGTTTCTTAGCCTCTCGTTTATATATGTTATCTCACAAATTGGATTTCCTGCATAATAAAATGTTGCAATTTATTAATTATCTGCTAAATTCAATTAGCTGCAACGCTTATTCATTAACAAAAAATCCATTTGGCAGTTGTTGATAGATAATAATTCTAACATTTTTGTTTATCGAAATTGATATTGATTCGTCCAAATTGTTATAAATTATATTAAATATATTAGAATTCAAATTTTATTAAGATTAAAAAAAAAACTTGCAAATACACTCACAACACCTGTATTAAATGTGACAAATATTACATATATAATATAATTAAGCCGTCTGAAATAAGCATGTCTCCTTAGTTGTAATGTTGACGATATAAAAATTATTTATTGAATCTACATTTAAATAACACTACAACAAAAAAAGAAAAAAAAATCGTCGAATTAAAATGACGAAAAAAAGCAATATCGCACTAAAACGATAAAATCGAAAAAAAATATATATAAAAAAATTAAATGTTTGTAATAATTATTTATTTAAATAAAAAAATGATTTAGAAAAAGTGAATTTATATGATAAAAAACCTAAATCACTTTTTCTTGATGAAGACAAAAAAAGCCAATCAAAAGGTTAAGAATATAGATAGTCGACTAGGTTTAAGATGTATACAGTTAATCTACAAACATGATAACTCTAACTCTAAGTAACATCCTACCACACTTGCATAAGTTACAATTTTTTCCAAACCTAAAATGTAACTTTTAAAGCCATTTTTTGGAGCAATTATCTACGCTTGCCAGTTTAATTTACTTAATTCTTATATTTTCATTTTTAATTATGTCACTAAGAGGGAAGCTAATAAAGTTGTTTGTTGTAATAAAAAAAAATTGTTCTTATTTTAGCAACGACGACTTTAATAAATAGTATCATTAAAATTTATTTATATTTCTTTTAATGTATTTATTATTTTTTGTTGCGACCCATGATAAAACTAAACTTTCAATAATTTTTTTCTTAATTCATGAGAGGTATATAGATATTTAGAAATTCACGTTTTTCCTCAAACTTAGTTTGGAGTGTATAAATTTAATTTCATTCATGAATATATTTGGAAAAGTTTGTTTAGTAAATATTATGATAATGCAGGGTGTTTGTGTTGATGGTGGTGGAAAGGATTCCTCCATTTATGAGCAAACAAGAGTACTTATAAAAAATTAATTGGTGCTCAAGTCAAAATCTACAAAAAATAATATTGGTGTTGATAATAATTTTTTTAATATAATAATAGTCTTTCAAATTTATCGAAAAATAATATTAGCCTTTCAATGGTTTTAATATGTGTGGTCATTTTGTTGGCCCATCAAGGCCGAATAGGCAGATTTTGGCATAACCCCAAAACATAGGTAAATGTCCTTTCGTTTTCATAATTTTGTATGCTTCTAAATATACTATTAAAAGTTAGAATTTAACTTTGTATTTTATATTAGTCGTTACTCTCCCCCAATCTCATTTATTTATTTATTTTATAGAATTTGAAATTAAGTAGTGTTAAATATTAATTCGGTAGTAAAAAATGGAATTAATTATATTATTGAAAGTTTTGAGTAGTTAATATAAAACAATGACAAATGTGAAATATATATATATATAAAGAACAATCAAATTACAGCAATACAATGATATTGTACTATTCAATAATATCTTACTCCATGTTTTTAAAATTAACTTTTTGATTGAAATATTATAGATCATTTATAAAATATATAAATATTATAAAATCGTTTGATGTTATTGATGTATATTAAAATTAATATTTAAAATTTTTTTATTATACGATATTAATTTTGGCGTACGTTAAAAATTAACGTTTTAAATATCTGTAAAGTGTTGCATCGATATAATTATAAAGAAAAATCAACTCTGAAAAAATTATTTAGAGTTTGAGAAGTAGGTAAAAAAAATCTAATAAATAATTATTCTAATTAAAGGCAAAATACAACTCTCTCAAATATTATTTACTACAATTCATTAACCATTTGAGTCAACTTGATTTTTTTTTTGTTTCTATTTTGAGCCATAACATAATTAACTAAAAAAAGTTGAAACTTAGGGTTTGTTTGATTGTGTTTGATTTTTTAGTTTTTGAAAATATTTTATAAATAATTTTTTTTTTTTAAAAGTTTAAATAATATATTTGACAACTCCAATTTTTAGAATAATTTTTGATTAAAGAGTTAAAAATATTGAAAAATGAAAAAATAAAACACTATTTATCTGTTTTGCTTTTTAATTTTAAAAAGTATATTATTAAAAATAATTTTATAAAATAATTTTTAAAAACAAATAATCTAAACAAGTTTTTTAGCCATCAATCCGTAACGAGACTTAGGTGATCCTATCTCTCTTATAGAGAGGGCGATAAAGAGCTATGGCGGGGCAGAGCTTGGAGCACTTAGTCGAAGCATCTTCGCCACGCGGGTACGGGCATATCATAATATAATTGGATAAACTCTCATGTGTGAAATAGAATGGAAGTTATAGAGAACTTAAGAAGTGGTAGAAAGCGCTCAACCAAGAGGTGATGACGCTGATGTGAGAGATGTTGTGGTAGATAGGGAAT
>NC_021161.2:850024-872687 GCF_000331145.2 Cicer arietinum
TACAATCAATCTCGACAAACGCGCGGCCGCCTCTGCTCCTCTGCTCGCTGCGGGCCTGTGGCCGCCTCTGTCTGACTGCCTCCATGGCCGTTCATCGCTCTCGCCTCTCTGTTCGCCGCAGATCGCGTTGCTGCTTTGTTCAAAAGGTTCGGATTTTTATTTTGTTAGTGCTGATTTTTCTTAGTTAGTGCTGATTTTTGTTAGTTTTGATTTTTGATAGTATGAAATTTAAAGCTTGTTTTGTTAGTGTTGAGTTTGGAGCTTTGATTTGGAGTTTGGAATTTTGATTTGGAATTTTGGAGTATGAAATTTGTTAGTGTTGATTTGGAGTTTTGGAGCATGATTTGGAGTTTAAAGCTTATTTTGTTAGTGTTGAGTTTGGAGCATGGAATATTTTGTTAGCATGGAATTTTGATTTAAAGCCGATTTATTTTTTTGTTTTATATATTGCAGGCTTCGTGAGTTGATATATTCTTGCACTATTCATTGTTTTAAATTATATTTTTTATCATTGTGATTTGCATAATAAATTTAGTCATTTTTTTGGCTTGTTTTTGTATATGAATGAATTGTTCTTGAAATCGTGGAGATAGCTTTGAAATCTTTATGATTGGATATTTTTGTATTTTATGTGGGAGCTTAGGTTATAGTAGTCATAATTTGTGTTTTGTTACCTTTTTATTTGAAGATATTGTAATGGTTGAAATCAGGTTGTTATATATAACGGAATGAATATCAGACAATCAAGTATTACATTGTAGAATGTGTTATTATGTTTTAAATTTGTTCATTTAAATTCTTTACAGACGATAATTAGTGTATTGAGACTGAAGTGAATCGACTGTTATCAAGGAACTCATTACCATCTCTTGTATATATTTATGTGTCATAATATCCTACGCTTCCTCCGAGCCATGTACGCCTAATGAGTTTTACTTGCAGAAAATTAATTACAAGCATTTTTATTTTGTGTAAAACAGGTTTTACAGTTTATTAGAGTAGTATGTTTTTATATTGCTTTGGATTCTTCATTTGTGTTAGTTTTATGGGGTAGATTTCACATCGAAACGACACTAAGTTAAAGAGTATAACTTTGCAATTTCATAAAGCTGTGTTTGCTTTATAACAAGTTTAGTGTTACGCGAATTCGGCCACATGATGTAAAATTGTGTTAGTTACGTGAATTATTATTACATGATGCAAAACTGTGGCCATGTGTATAAAAAGAAGAATAAAAGATATTTCTGAATTCTGATTTTTCACTAATATGTTACAGTGATGAAAGCACACATAGTTGAGTGTTATGGAACCTTAAATGGAATAGTATTTGCATTTATGCCATTATGCAACCAACACAAAGAGGTCGCCAGTTTGATTCCCCGATAAGTAATCACAATAACTAATCTATTTACAACTATACCCGAAAATGTTGCATCTTTGATGCAATATAGTAATATATCAAGGATCTAATGAAATATCTATCACTGATTCACTGATATACCTTTAGTGCATGCATGACTTGATATAAATTTTTTGAATTTTCAGTTGTATGATCTCTCCAATAGATGAATTTGTTTTATGTTTCAGGTTTGACACACTTGGTTTACCCAGGCGCTGTTCATTCCAGATTTGAGCATTCTCTTGGAGTGTACTGGATTGCTGGCCAATCTGTTGAAAAGCTTAATAATTATCAAGTATTTTTTATTTATTTTATAATTTACCCTTTTAAAGGTCAATGTTGTTAAATAGCGGCTATAGCTTAGAAGAATTTGAACAAATTGCTATTTGGTACAAAATGTTAAATAGCAACTGTAGCGGCTTACCAAGCAAAATAGCAACTATAGTGCTGCTATAGCATTGTTGTGGAAACGAATACGAACAATTTGTTATTTTCTATGATCTGCAATTGACAACACTATAGAAGGTATAATAGTCTTTTTGTTGAAAGTATCATCCATGCCTGTGATCTTTCAGGGCAGTGAGCTTGGTATTGATAAATTTGATATTCAAACGGTGAAACTTGCTGGTATATAATTTTTCTTCAAAACTGGTCATGATTTTATTTCCATTAAAAGTTTCTAATTTTTCCTGACATAGTCATCATTCTTGTTAGGACTTATGCATGATGTGGGACACGGGCCACTCAGTCACTTGTTTGAACGTGAGTTTCTCCCCCAAGTTATGAGCGTTTCTGATTGGTACTATTGTCATTTTAATTCATTTCATTTTTCTTTTTAATGTTATAGAAAGAAGTTTTGTTGTGTTTCTAAGTCTTGAACAAAAAATTATTACTATGTTTTATGTGGTTATTCGTAAAACTTTGTGGTCATTATGATTGATTATACACACCATACATACAATGTGTAATGTTGTGTAATGTTTTGTACATCATAGGTCGCATGAACAAATGTCTGTCAATATGGTTGATCATATAGTTGAGGAACACCGTATTGATATTGATCCTCAAATGTTAAAAAGAGTCAAGGTAATGCTACTACTTTCAGTTGTCTTTTACCTGTTTTATATCAAGTATCTTGAGTTACCGAATAGTAGACTTTTAATTTGGCAGGAGATGATATTAGCGAGCTCCGAATTTGCTCTTCCTAGGGTAAGATTTTTTATTTTTTGTCTTTAAATTGTTTATTCTTAAGACATATTTGCTGATGTCCGATAGGATTGATGAGTTTTGTTTATTCTTATATGAGCTTATGTATTAGCTATTTCTACAATTAAAGTTTGTTATTTAATTTGTTATTACCTAACTATCTCTTTTTTTTTATTTTTTTATTTTTTATTTTTTTTCTGCTTTTAATATAATTTGTTTTCCTTTTGTTTGTTATTTAAAGCTCAAGTGAGAAGAGTTTCCTGTATGATATTGTTGCAAATGGACGAAATGGAATCGATGTTGACTAAGCACATAAAATTTAACAGATGAATCTAGTTTACAATTTTTTTTCATTCATCTAAGTAATGCTTTGTGGAAACTATTGATTTGCAGATTTGACTATAATGCTCGTGACTGTCGAGCTAGTGGTGTTGGATGCAACTTTGAATTTCAGAGGTTTCATGAATTATTTTCAAAATAACTTTTTCTTAGCAATAAATTAGAAGTATATAATATACCTATAGGTTATATGTTTCTTCAATATCATAAATTGTAGTGTCCTTGCAGGTTATTGGAGACCATGCGAGTTTTGGATGACGAGATTTGTTATTGTGCAAACGACTGTTAGTGTTATGTCTCACATTTTTTTTAATGCTTATTCAATTGCATGTTTCTAAATTTTCTTGCGTTTGGCTTTGTAATTTTGTAGATCTTACCATCCACAAGTTGTTTGCAACTCATGCTGTTCTGTATAGAACAATTTATACACATCCAAAAGTAAAGGTACGAACAATTTATACAATTTATACACATACAATTTATCCTTTCCTGTCTCTTTAACATCCATAAACTTCCACTCTTTGATTTTAATCAGTGTTGTCAAATAACGGCTATATTGGCTCTGTAGTGCTACAGTGTAGCGGAATTTTAACAAACCACTACTATTCGTTTAGGGTTTAGGGTTTAGGTACAAAGTCGTTACTCCTTGCTTTTTCTTTTATCCTTTCCTGTCTCTTTAACATCCTTAAACTTCCACTTTTTGATTTTAATCAGTGTTGTCAAATAACGACTATATTGGCTCTGTAGTGCTACAGTGTAGCGGAATTTTAACAAACCACTACATTGTAGCACTACGATATGCGATTTAGTACCAAGTAGTGTCAAATAGTGGCTATAGCAGCATTATAGCATTGTAACGTAGTATAATTTGAACAAACATCTGTTTTCTTTGACAACACTGGTTTTAATTATTTCTAACCTCATCTTGATGTTTCCAGGCAATAGAGCTTATGGTGGTTGATGCATTTGTGCAAGCAAATGATTATTTGCAGATTTCATCTAGTATTCAAGATCTTGGTGAATATTGGAAGGTTATCATTTTGAGAGCTTCTTTCAAATAAAAGTGTATTAAAAGCATTTTATATCATTTTTACGAATAGTAAAATATATTTTATTTTGAAAAATGCAGCTGGACGAATTGAGGGTTATGATTCATTCTGGAAAGCAAGTAAGCTCTTCGTTAAAACTGAAACCAAGGGTTTCAAGACTGTGAAGTTTATGAACTGAACTTAGTAAATGTTGGTTGCATTTTCATATTACATCCAAATCACAGAGAGATCGAAAGAAAGGAGGCAAACCTAACATTATAGGGCATTCATAAATTTGAAGTGTTAAAAGGCTGGGAAACATGTTATCTCTATCCTCATTCGATAAACTCGTCAGGTTTGACAACCCCTTAGTTTTAAATTTTCTAGTGTTCTTAGACCTCCTGCAACTCCATTATTGGATGACTCCTCGTATAAATATTTTACATGAGTCGAGTTAAATATTTTAGAGAAGAACTAGACATCCTAAACTTGATATTGAATAATTGATATAGGGACATTCAGGAATAGTTTTTATTAGCACACTTACTATTTATGTGAGATGAAATTTTGGACATACAAGTCTTGGCATCAAAGGAAATTGTACCACAATAAAACTATTTTTATAAAGTAGTAAACTATGATATCCAGACTTTGAAGTTGTTGTGTTTGAGGTTACGTTTCAATTGTCTTATTTCTACCAAAAGATATCCGTTTTTATTGCCAACTACATATGTAGTGTTAAAGTCGTAGGGGAAGCCAACATCCTTATATTTGGAGGCAAGCTTGATAGATGTTGCAAACTTTCAAGTGTCCAAATTATTAGACAACTTTTGGAGGCTATGATCTAACTTTAAAAATCTGCAAATTCCACGATTTACATTCTGAAAGAGTTTTGAATTCGCCGTTAGAAAGATTCAAGTACCTTCGATATTTTAAACAATCAATTGATGATTCAAGTCCCAGCAAAGAATAACATTTCAATACATAAGTGATATTCCATTCTTAATTATTGACAAACATGTCTAAAATGATTTGATACCCCACAAGAGGTTGCTGGATCAAATGACTGCCTCTTATATATTAAGAGATGACGAACTTTACTAGGTACATCAGTCTCATATGTAATGTAACATACCTCTTCTGTGACACATTGAGCAAGATCATGAACAAGATCATGCATCTTGAAATTTGTAATTTTTCCATATACATCTAGCTCAGTATCTTGGAAAAATGATCTTCAATGTAATTCATTCCACACCTCATTACCAATATCATATGTTTCCACCGTTTTATTAGTTTGGACTCAATTAAAAGCCCCTTATTTATAATGTCATCTTTGCCAAACAATGCACATAAGGCAAAGCATTGTCTCAATTTTATTGGCAAATTTAAGTAAATTCAACGCAGACATGACAGTTTTAGCCTTGTAAACTCTATAGCTTGCTTTCTATGACATACAACCACTCTTTATCATCTCTTTTAAACGCAAGAGACTTCCTAGTGTTGTTGCCGCAAGAGTAACTTCCCACACTTTTTACTATTTCCTTCCCCATGACCACAAGCTCTTCCCGTTCTAACTCATTTGCTCCAAAGACACGTTTTCTAAACAATTACCAATAATCTGTCTCAGATAGCATTGATAAATCATGAATGACATTGTTCTCATGATTGGTGCAACCTTTGAAAGACGGGCGGTAACGTGTGGTGACCAAAATAGAAGCACATTTTCCCTCACACCAATATAGATTTCAACTTTTGACAATTCTCTTGTTTATCGTCCCACACATCATCCAACACCAACCAATATCTTTTACTTTTTAGCAAATCCAAAAGTTTTCTTTACAGCGTAGATCTAAATCGTCACAACAAGCATGTCCAAATTCTATGATGACTTTTGTCATTCTCTTCAAACTAAAATCTTCGGAAATATACCCAAATTCTTAGTTCAAAGTGGTTGACTCCTTTTCATGATTGAAGACAAGGTTGGCGAGTGTTGTTTTTCCAAGTCCGCTAAAACCAATTAGGCACAGGCAGATAAATCTTCCAAACCAGAAGCATCCTCAACCAAAAAGTCTAAATGATCTTCATCTCTTCCATAGACTTGGCGCCAATCAAGGACACTAGTTTCCCCTCTCTCTGACTATCTCAGTCAAATGAAACTTGCTCATTTCTTCTCAGCTATTTCATCTAGCCTCCCCTTGATGTTTTTTATTTTCTTAGCAATTTTGTAACGGAAGCCACGTGCTTGGATGAAAAGATGATATCAAAGAGTTTTTTACCTTGCGTGGCAGTCTTATATACTTAATCTCCAATGCTTCGGTGGCACACTCGTCCAAGATATCATTTTTGAGTTTAAACAACCAATCATTGATAGCTCTGTTTGAGAATTGTTTTTCCTCAGCATCTTCAAGAGCAGCTTTGATTGTTGTGAGCAAGCTAGCCAAACTGTTAAATTGTTGATCGAAACCGAGAAATCGGCCAAACTCCTTTTGAAGCTCAAATGTTTGAAGCACAGTTTCAAAGTTTCAAAGCGCAGCTTGAACCATTTTCTAATTATTGGGAATGAAATTGAAAAAGTAGTAGGGAATATATGAAAAAGTAAGAGAGAAGATATTTGGTTTGCTTGTGAAATGCAGGAATCAAACTGAATGGATTTTAGGTAAGGACGGTCTAAGACCCAAGTTGATAAATCAAGAGGTTTTTATAAATTGTTTTTTTTTTCTTCGTGAAAATGTACACATAAAACAATTTTCAAAAATCTCTTTTATCAGGGTCTTACATAAAATCCATTCAGTTTGATTCCTGCATTTCACAAGCAAACCAAATATCTTCTATCTTACTTTTTCATATCTTCTCTCTTACTTTTTCAATTTCATTTCCAAGAATTAGAAGATGGTTGAAGCTGTGTTTGAGACTGTGCTTCAACATTTGAGCTCCCTTGTTCAAAATGAGCTCGACCGATTTCTCAGTTTCAATCAACAATTTAATAGTCTTGCTAGCTTGCTCCCAACAATCAAAGCTACTCTTTAAGCTCAAAGATGCTGCTCATGTTGTTGATGATATCTTGGACGAGTGTGCTAGCATTGGAGATGGAGTTCAAAAGACTGTCACGCAAGGTACAAAACTCTTTCTTATCATCTTTTCATCCCAAACATGTGGCTTTCCGTTACAAAATTGTTAAGAAAATGAAAAACATTACGGGGAAGTTAGCTGAAATAGCTGAAGAAAGTTTCATTTGACTGAGATAGTCGAGGAAAACTAGTGTACTTGACTGGCGCCAAACCACCTCCATCATTTCTCAACCTCAAGTCTATGGAAGAGATGAAGATCAAAATAAAATTGTAGACTTCTTGGTTGAATATGCTCTGGTTTGGAAGATTTACCTGCATATCCAGTAATTGGTCTTGGTGGATTTGGAAAAACAACACTTGCCCAACTTATCTTCCATCATGAAAAGGTGGTCAACCACTTTGAGCTAAGAATTTGGGTGTGTGTTTGTGAGGATTTTAGTTTGAAGAGAATGACAAAAGCCATCATAGAATCAACCTCTGGACATGCATGTGACGATTTAGATCTAGAGCCGCTGCAAAGAAAACTTTTAGATTTGCTACAAAGAAAAAAGATATTCTGTTGGTGTTAGGATGATGAATAAGAGAATTGACAAAAGTTGAAATCTGTATTGGCACTTGGGGAAAAAGTGCTTCTATTTTGGTCACCACCCCGTATTTCAAAAGTTGCAACAATCATGGAAACAATGTCCCCATTTATCAATGCTATCTGACAGAGATTGTTGGGAATTGTTTAGAAAAGGTGCCTTTGGACCAAATGAGGAAGAGCTTGTGGTCATGGGGAAGGAAACAGTAAAAAAGTGGGGGAGTTAGTCTTACGGCAATAGCACTAGAAAGTCTCTTGCGTTTTAAAAGAGAGGATGAAGAGTGGTTGTATGTCATAGAAAGCAAGCTATGGAGTTTACAAGGCGAAAACTCTGTCAGGTGGAGATTAATTTACTTGAATTTTCTAATAAAATTGAGACAATGTTCTAGCATTGTTTCGCAAAGATGACATTATAAATAAGCGAAACTTTGGATGGTGGAAACATATGATATTGGTAATGAAGTGTGGAATGAATTACATTGGAGATCATTTTTACAAGATAATGAGGTAAAAATGTATATGGAAAAATTACAAATTTCAAGATGCACGATCTTGTTCAATCTGTTACAAAAGAGGTTTGTTACATTGCATATGAGACTGATGTATCTCTAAAAGAGTTCGTCATCTCTTAAGTCATTTGATCCAACAACCTCTTGTGAGGTATCAAATCATTGAAGAACCGAATTCCACCCCATGTATTGAAATGTTATTCTCTGCGGGTGCTTGACTTCCCAACGCAACAACTTCAAAGTCTGGACATCATAGTTTACTACTTTATAAAAATAGTTTTATTGTGGTACAATTTTCTTTGATGCCAAGACTTGTATGTCCAAAATTTCATTTCACATAAATAGTAAGTGTGCTAATAAAAACTATTCCTGAATGTCCCTATATCAATTATTCAATATCAAGTTTAGGATGTCTAGTTCTTCTCTAAAATATTTAACTCGACTCATGTAAAATATTTATACGAGGAGTCATCCAATAATAGAGTTGCAGGAGGTTTAAGAACACTAGAAAATTTAAAACTAAGGGGTTGTCAAACCTGACAAGTTTATCGAATGAGGATAGAGATAACATGTTTCCCAGCCTTTTAACACTTCAAATTTATGAATGCCCTATAATGTTAGGTTTGCCTCCTTTCTTTCCATCTCTCTGTGATTTGGATGTAATATGAAAATGCAACCAACATTTACTAAGTTCAGTTCATAAACTTCACAGTCTTGAAACCCTTGGTTTCAGTTTTAACGAAGAGCTTACTTGCTTTCCAGAATGAATCATAACCCTCAATTCGTCCAACTGCATTTTTCAAAATAAAATATATTTTACTATTCGTAAAAATGATATAAAATGCTTTTAATACACTTTTATTTGAAAGAAGCTCTCAAAATGATAACCTTCCAATATTCACCAAGATCTTGAATGCTAGATGAAATCTGCAAATAATCATTTGCTTGCACAAATGCATCAACCACCATAAGCTCTATTGCCTGGAAACATCAAGATGAGGTTAGAAATAATTAAAACCAGTGTTGTCAAAGAAAACAGATGTTTGTTCAAATTATACTACGTTACAATGCTATAATGCTGCTATAGCCACTATTTGACACTACTTGGTACAAAATCGCATATCGTGGAATAGTAGTGGTTTGTTAAAATTCCGCTACACTGTAGCACTACAGAGCCAATATAGTCGTTATTTGACAACACTGATTAAAATCAAAAAGTGGAAGTTTAAGGATGTTAAAGAGACAGGAAAGGATAAAAGAAAAGGCAAGGAGTAACGACTTTGTACCTAAACCCTAAACCCTAAACGAATAGTAGTGGTTTGTTAAAATTCTGCTACACTGTGTAGCACTACAGAGCCAATATAGCCGTTATTTGGCAACACTGATTAAAATCAAAAAGTGGAAGTTTATGGATGTTAAAGAGACAGGAAAAGATAAAAGAAAAAGCAAGGAGTAACGACTTCGTACCATTACTTTTGGATGTGTATAAATTGTTCTATACATAAAGCTCTTCATTAAAACTGTGAAGTTTATGAATTGAACATAGTAAATGTTGGTTGCATTTCCCTGGTACATCCAAATCACAGAGATATGAAAGGAAAGGCAAGCCCAACATTATAGGACATTCATAAATTTGAAGTGTTGAAAGGCTAATAAACATGTTATCTCTATCCTCCCTCTATAACCTTATCAAGTTTGACAACCCTTTAGTTTTAAATTTCTGAAACCTTCTGCAACTCCATCTTTGACTCCTCGTATAGGTATTTTAAATGAGTTATATTAAATATTTCTAAACTCTCTAGATAAGGAAGCTGTAAACAATTTTTGCAATTCGCGAGTTGCAAATGAGTTAAATATTTTAGAGAAGAACTAGACATCGTAAATAGGCAGTGTATGAGGTTGAAGCACTTCAAGAATCTCCTCAAAATTTTCCTGCTACTCTTCATTTTCCTGTCATACAAATTGCAACTTGTTCACATGATTGCTTCTTTGGCATTAGGTCATGTTTCAATTGTCTTATTTCTGCCAAAAGATATCATTTTTTATTGCCAACAAGGAAACCAACATTCTTATATTTGGAGGCAAGCTTGATAGTTGATAATGCGTAACAACAATGCAAAGATAGATGTTGCAAAGCTTTCAAATGTAATAAATCATTAGGCAACTTTTGGAGGCTACAACAATGATCTAACTTTAAAATCTGCAAATTCCACAATGTACATTCTGGAAGAATTTTGAATTCGCCCTTAGAAAGATTTATCTAGATATTTTAAACAATCAATTGAAGATAACAACTTTTTACTACTTGGGAAGTCAAGCACCCGCAGAGAATAACATTTCAATACATGAGGTGGAATTCCGTTCTTCAATGATTTGATACCTCACTACTAGGTACATCAGTCTCATATGTAATGTAACATACCTCTTCTGTGACACATTGAGCAAGATCATGAACAAGATCATGCATCTTGAAATTTGTAATTTTTCCATATACATCTAGCTCAGTATCTTGAAAAAATGATCTTCAATATAATTCATTCCACACCTCATTACCAATATCATATGTTTCCACCATTTTATTAGTCGTCCAAAGCTCAATTAAAAGCCCCTTATTTATAATGTCATCTTTGCCAAACAATGCACACAAGGCAAAGCATTGTCTCAATTTTATTGGCAAATTTAAGTAAATTAATCTCAACACAGACATGACAGTTTTAGCCTTGTAAACTCTATAGCTTGCTTTCTATGACATACAACCACTCTTTATCATCTCTTTTAAACGCAAGAGACTTCCTAGTGTTGTTGCCGCAAGAGTAACTTCCCACACTTTTTACTATTTCTTTCCCCATGACCACAAGCTCTTCCCGTTCTAACTCATTTGCTCCAAAGTAATCTGTCTCAGATAGCATTGATAAATCATGAATGACATTGTTCTCATGATTGGTGCAACCTTTGAAAGACGGGCGGTAACGTGTGGTGACCAAAATAGAAGCACATTTTCCCTCACACCAATATAGATTTCAACTTTTGACAATTCTCTTGTTTATCGTCCCACACATCATCCAACACCAACCAATATCTTTTACTTTTTAGCAAATCCAAAAGTTTTCTTTACAGCGTAGATCTAAATCGTCACAACAAGCATGTCCAAATTCTATGATGACTTTTGTCATTCTCTTCAAACTAAAATCTTCGGAAATATACCCAAATTCTTAGTTCAAAGTGGTTGACTCCTTTTCATGATTGAAGACAAGTTTGGCGAGTGTTGTTTTTCCAAGTCCGCTAAAACCAATTAGGCACAGGCAGATAAATCTTCCAAACCAGAAGCATCCTCAACCAAAAAGTCTAAATGATCTTCATCTCTTCCATAGACTTGGCGCCAATCAAGGACACTAGTTTCCCTCTCTCTGACGTCAAATGAAACTTGCTCATTTCTTCTCAGCTATTTCATCTAGCCTCCCCTTGATGTTTTTTATTTTCTTAGCAATTTTGTAACGGAAGCCACGTGCTTGGATGAAAAGATGATATCAAAGAGTTTTTTACCTTGCGTGGCAGTCCTATATACTTAATCTCCAATGCTTCGGTGGCACACTCGTCCAAGATATCATCAAGAACGTGAACATCTTTGAGTTTAAACAACCAATCATTGATAGCTCTATTTGAGAATTGTTTTTCCTCAGCATCTTCAAGAGCAGCTTCGATTGTTGTGAGCAAGCTAGCAAAACTGTTAAATTGTTGATCGAAACCGAGAAATCGGCCAAACTCCTTTTGAAGTTCAAATGTTTGAAGCATAGTTTCAAAGCGCAGCTTGAACCATTTTCTAATTATTGGGAATGAAATTGAAAAAGTAATAGAGAATATATGAAAAAGTAAGAGAGAAGATATTTGGTTTGCTTGTGAAATGCAGGAATCAAACTGAATGGATTTTATGTAAGAACGGTCTAAGACCCAAGTTGATAAATCAAGAGGTTTTTAAAAATTGTTTTTTTTTCTTCGTGAAAATGTACACATAAAACAAATTTCAAAAATCTCTTGATTTATCAGGGTCTTACATAAAATCCATTCAGTTTGATTCCTGCATTTCACAAGCAAACCAAATATCTTCTATCTTACTTTTTCATATCTTCTCTCTTACTTTTTCAATTTCATTTCCAAGAATTAGAAGATGGTTAAAGCTGTGTTTGAAACTGTGCTTCAACATTTGAGCTCCCTTGTTCAAAAGGTGAAACTGTGCTTCAACATTTGAGCTCCCTTGTTCAAAAGGAGCTTGACCGATTTCTCAGTTTCAATCAACAATTTAGTAGTTTTGCTAGCTTGCTCACAACAATCAAAGCTACTTTTGAAGATGCTGAGGAGAAACAATTCTCAAACAAAGTGTTGACACCTAATTTTGTCCGATTTTTACTTTTTATTAAAAAGGAAATAATGATAATAATAATAATAATAATAATAATAATAATAATAATAATAAATATATAATTATATGTGAAGAAATATAAAAATAAAAATAAATAATTATGGATATAAGCTTTTAACAATCACAAGTGTTTTCGGTTCTTGTTTGCCTCTAATTCTTGTTCAGACTATTTTCTAAAATATAAAAATAATAATAAGAAATAAAAATAAAGGAAATTGAAAAGAAAGGAATTGATGGTCATAAAAATCAATGCAATGATGATCAAAATAAATGGAAAAAAAAACCAAAAATAAATTGATTGATGGTCATAAAAATCAGAATAATGGTGATCAATTGAATAGAAAAGAAAACCGAAGAAATAAATCAATAGCAATAAGAATCGGTATAATTGTGGCCAATTAAAAGAAAACAAACCAACAAAAATAGATTAATGGTAATCAATTGACAATTATTCTTTTGTCTTTTGAAATTTATATCCAAAAGTCTATAAATAGTCGGCCACAAGAAGACAAGGGGGGGAGTTCGAAACATAAATTGAGAGCACATAAAAATAGAGAGATTAGTAGGCAAAAGAGAAGAAGAAAATCTGATCTTGAAACAATCGGTCTAGCAAAACAACAATTCAAGAGTAAGGTATCATTTTTCTTATCTTTTTTTTTCTCTAATTTTCTGCTTATTAGTCTTTTGTTTTGTTTTTTGCATCTTTTTTTAAAATATATTTTATTTCGCTTTCTATTTTATTTTCCTGTTTGTAAAAAGTAAACTTATGTGTTAAGCTTTTATTTTTTAAAGAATCGTTTAATCCTAAAGTTGTTTTCTTTGCAACACAAAAATAATAATAAAAAAATATAACCAATTGATGTTTATAGACCGAGAAAATAAATTGCACCATATTGTCATATAATATTCATAATACGTCTTTATAACTAAAAAAAATCATAACAACAGATAAATGTTTTCACCTTTAGGATTAGAATTAATGGTCTCGGCCGCCGGATGAAATTCATCCTCGCTCGCCGCGCCATATTACTCACTCTCAATCGTGGGTGGCCTTTGTGTCGCGACATATCCGACAACGTACGAACAAATAATTTAACAGATTATTTCACCGTCGTGTCCATTTATCTCGTTCACATACCGCCATATTACGTTATTTTTTTAAAAGAAAAATTAATTTTTTTTTCTTTACTTTAAAACATATAATCCAAGAATAAATATTATTATTATTATCATCATCATTATTACTATTATTACATTTTTATTTTTATATTTTGATACATATATAAATAAAAATAATAATAAAATCGGTCAACACATAAATATTTTCTACCTAAGAACTACGTGTGTTTTGATTTCCCTATTGCACCTGGGGATACGTAGGAGCAAGGTCTTACCCTTGTCAAACCAAATTAATAAAACAAATATTTTTTTCTTCTTTCATTAATGTAAATAATTTAATTTTTTATTATTTTTTTTGGGTAAAAATAAATAAATAGTTTGTATATAATTAATTATAGGGTAACCGTTTTAACAGACGTTGTAGGGTGTTAATAATTCCCTACTCGTAATGGACTCCCGAATCCAAATTTTTGGTTCAAAAATATTATTTTAGGTTTTATCCAATTTTTCCTTTAACAAAAATAAAATTGGTGGCGACTCCTTTTTCGCCGACAAACCCGACGCGACACAAAGCTATGTTGCTTAAACTCAAAGATGCTGCTCATGTTGTTGATGATATCTTGGACGAGTGTGCTAGCATTGGAGATGGAGTTCAAAAGACTGTGATGCAAGGTACAAAACTCTTTCTTATCATCTTTTCATCCCAAACATGTGGCTTTCTGTTACAAAATTGTTAAGAAAATGAAAAACATTACGGGGAAGTTAGCTGAAATAGCTGAAGAAAGTTTCATTTAACTGAGATAGTCGAGGAAAACTAGTGTACTTGACTGGCGCCAAACCACCTCCATCATTTCTCAACCTCAAGTCTATGGAAGAGATGAAGATCAAAATAAAATTGTAGACTTTTTGGTTGAGGATGCTTCTGGTTTGGAAGATTTATCTGTCTATCTAGTAATTGGTCTTGGTTGACTTGGAAAAACAACACTTGCCCAACTTATCTTCCATCATGAAAAGATGGTCAACCACTTTGAGCTAAGAATTTGGGTGTGTGTTTGTGAAGATTTTAGTTTGAAGAGAATGACAAAAGCTATCGTAGAATCAACCTCTGGACATGCATGTGACGATTTAGATCTAGAGCCGCTGCAAAGAAAACTTGTAGATTTGCTACAAAGAAAAAAGATATTTTGTTGGTGTTGGATGATGTGTGGGACGATGAATAAGATAATTGACAAAAGTTGAAATCTGTATTGGCACTTGGGGGAAAAGTGCTTCTATTTTGGTCACCACCCCGTATTTCAAAAGTTGCAGCAATGAAACAATGTCCTCATGATTTATCAATGCTATCTGATGCAGATTGTTGGGAATTGTTTAGAAAATGTGCATTTGGACCAAATGAGGAAGAGCTTGTGGTCATGGGGAATGAAACAGTAAACAAGTGGGGGAGTTAGTCTTACGGCAATAGCACTAGAAAGTCTCTTGCGTTTTAAAAGAGAGGATGAAGAGTGGTTGTATGTCATAGAAAGCAAGCTATGGAGTTTACAAGACAAAAACTCTGTCACGTCTGCTTGAGATTAATTTACTTGAATTTTCTAATCAAATTGAGACAATGTTTTGGCATTGTTTCGCAAAGATGACATTATAAATAAGCGGAACTTTGGACGGTTAATTAAATGGTGGAAACATATGATATTGGTAATGAGGTGTGGAATGAATTACATTGGAGATCATTTTTACAAGATAGTGAGGTAAATGTATATGGAAAAATTACAAATTTCAAGATACAAGATCTTGTTCAATCTGTTAAAAAACAGGTTTGTTACATTGCATATGAGACTGATGTACCTAGTATCTCTAAAAGAGTTCGTCATCTCTTAAGTCATTTGATCCAACAACCTCTTGTGAGGTATCAAATCATTGAAGAACGGAATTCCACCTCATGTATTGAAATGTTATTCTCTGCGGGTCTTGACTTCCCAAGTAGTAAAAAGTTGTCATCAATAATTGATTGTTTAAAATATCTAGATAAATCTTTCTAACGGCGAATTCAAAATTCTTCCAGAATGTACATTGTGGAATTTGCAGATTTTAAAGTTAGATCATTGTTGTAGCCTCCAAAAGTTGCCTAATGATTTATTACATTTGAAAGCTTTGCAACATCTATCTTTGCATTGTTGTTACGCATTATCAACTATCAAGCTTGCCTCCAAATATAAGAATGTTGGTTTCCTTGTTGGCAATAAAAAATGATATCTTTTGGCAGAAATAAGACAATTGAAACATGACCTAATGCCAAAGAAGCAATCATGTGAACAGGTTGCAATTTGTATGACAGGAAAATGAAGAGTCGCAGGAAAATTTTGAGGAGATTCTTGAAGTGCTTCAACCTCAAACACTGCCTATTTACGATGTCTAGGTCTTCTCTAAAATATTTAACTCATTTGCAACTCGCAAATTGCAAAAATTGTTTACACCTTCCTTCTCTAGAGAGTCTACAAATATTTAATATAACTCATTTAAAATACCTATACGAGGAGTCAAAGATGGAGTTGCAGAAGGTTTCAGAAATTTAAAACTAAAGGGTTGTCAAACTTGATAAGGTTATCGAGGGAGGATAGAGATAACATGTTTATTAGCCTTTCAACACTTCAAATTTATGAATGTCCTATAATGTTGGGCTTGCCTTTCCTTTCATATCTCTGTGATTTGGATGTACCAGGGAAATGCAACCAACATTTACTATGTTCAATTCATAAACTTCACAGTTTTAATGAAGAGCTTTAAGTATAGAACAATTTATACACATCCAAAAGTAAAGGTACGAAGTCGTTACTCCTTGCTTTTTCTTTTATCCTTTCCTGTCTCTTTAACATCCATAAACTTCCACTTTTTGATTTTAATCAGTGTTGTCAAATAACGGCTATACTGGCTCTGCAGTGCTATAGTGTAGCGGAATTTTAACAAACCACTACTATTCGTTTAAGGTTTAGGGTTTAGGTACAAAGTCGTTACTCCTTGCTTTTTCTTTTATCATTTCCTGTCTCTTTAACATCCTTAAACTTCCACTTTTTGATTTTAATCAGTGTTGTCAAATAACGACTATATTGGCTCTGTAGTGCTACAGTGTAGCGGAAATTTAACAAACCACTACTATTCCACGATATGCGATTTAGTACCAAGTAGTGTCAAATAGTGGCTATAGCAGCATTATAGCATTGTAACGTAGTATAATTTGAACAAACATCTGTTTTCTTTGACAACACTGGTTTTAATTATTTCTAACCTCATCTTGATGTTTCCAGGCAATAGAGCTTATGGTAGTTGATGCATTTGTGCAAGCAAATGATTATTTGCAGATTTCATCTAGCATTCAAGATCTTGGTGAATATTGGAAGGTTATCATTTTGAGAGCTTCTTTCAAATAAAAGTGTATTAAAAGCATTTTATATCATTTTTACGAATAGTAAAATATATTTTATTTTGAAAAATGCAGCTGGACGAATTGAGGGTTATGATTCATTCTGGAAAGCAAGTAAGCTCTTTGTTAAAACTGAAACCAAGGGTTTCAAGACTGTGAAGTTTATGAACTCAACTTAGTAAATGTTGGTTGCATTTTCCTATTACATCCAAATCACAGAGAGATGGAAAGAAATGAGGCAAACCTAACATTATAGGGCATTCATAAATTTGAAGTGTTAAAAGGCTGGGAAACATGTTATCTCTATCCTCCTTCGATAAACTCGTCAGGTTTGACAACCCCTTAGTTTTAAATTTTCTAGTGTTCTTAAACCTCCTGCAACTCCATCATTGGATGACTCCTCGTATAAATATTTTACATGAGTCGAGTTAAATATTTTAGAGAAGAACTAGACATCGTAAACTATGATGTCCAAACTTTGAAGTTGTTGTGTTTGAGGTTACGTTTCAATTGTCTTATTTCTGCCAAAAGATATCCGTTTTTATTGCCAACTACATATGTAGTGTTAAAGTCTTAGGGGAAGCCAACATCCTTATATTTGGAGGCAAGCTTGATAGATGTTGCAAACTTTCAAGTGTACCAAATTATTAGACAACTTTTGGAGGCTATGATCTAACTTTAAAAATCTGCAAATTCCACAATTTACATTCTGAAAGAGTTTTGAATTCGCCGTTAGAAAGATTCAAGTACCTTCGATATTTTAAACAATCAATTGAAGATTCAAGTCCCCGCAAAGAATAACATTTCAATACATAAGTGATATTCCATTCTTAAATATTGACAAACATGTCTAAAATGATTTGATACCCCACAAGAGGTTGCTGGATCAAATGACTGCCTCTTATAGATTAAGAGATGACGAACTCTTTTAGAGATACTAGGTACATCAGTCTCATATGTAATGTAACATACCTCTTCTGTGACACATTGAGCAAGATCATGAACAAAATCATGCATATTGAAATTTGTAATTTTTCCATATACATCTAGCTCAGTATCTTGGAAAAATGATCTTGTAATTCATTCCACACCTCATTACCAATATCATATGTTTCCACCATTTCATTAGTCGCCCAAAGCTCAATTAAAAGCCCCTTATTTATAATGTCATCTTTGCCAAACAATGCACATAAGGCAAAACATTGTCTCAATTTTATTGGCAAATTTAAGTAAATTAATCTCAAGGTAGACATGACAGTTTTCGCCTTGTAAACTCTATAGCTTGTTTTCTATGACATACAACCACTCTTTATCATCTCTTTTAAACGCAAGAGACTTCCTAGCGTTGTTGCCGCAAGAGTAACTTCCCACACTTTTTACTATTTCCTTCCCCATGACCACAAGCTCTTCCCGTTGTAACTCATTTGGTCCAAAGACACGTTTTCTAAACAATTACCAATAATCTGTGTCAGATAGCATTGATAAATCATGAAGGACATTGTTCTCATGATTGGTGCAACCTTTGAAAGACGGGCGGTAACGTGTGGTGACCAAAATAGAAGCACATTTTCCCTCACACCAATATGGATTTCAACTTTTGACAATTCTCTTGTTTATCGTCCCACACATCATCCAACACCAACCAATATCTTTTACTTTTTAGCAAGTGTTTTTTTTCCAAGTCCGCTAAAACCAATTAGGCACAGGCAGATAAATCTTCCAAACTAGAAGCATGCTCAAACAAAAAGTCTAAATGATCTTCATCTCTTCCATAGACTTGGCGCCAATCAAGGACACTAGTTTCCCCTCTCTCTGACTATCTCAGTCAAATGAAACTTGCTCATTTCTTCTCAGCTATTTCATCTAGCCTCCCCTTGATGTTCTTTATTTTCTTAGCAATTTTGTACCGGAAGCCACGGGATGAAAAGATGATATCAAAGAGTTTTGTACCTTGCGTGGCAGTCCTATATACTTAATCTTCAATGTTTCGGTGGCACACTCGTCTAAGATATCATCAAGAACATGAACATCTTTGAGTTTAAACAACCAATCATTGATAGCTCTATTTGAGAATTGTTTTTCCTCAGCATCTTCAAGAGCAGCTTTGATTGTTGTGAGCAAGCTAGCAAAACTGTTAAATTGTTGATCGAAACCGAGAAATCGGTCAAACTCCTTTTGAAGCTCAAATGTTTGAAGCACAGTTTCAAAGTGCAGCTTGAACCATTTTCTAATTATTGGGAATGAAATTGAAAAAGTAATAGAGAATATATGAAAAAGTAAGAGAGAAGATATTTGGTTTGTTTGTCAAATGCAGGAATCAAACTGAATGGATTTTATGTAAGGACGTCTAAGACTCAAGTTGATAAATCAAGAGGTTTTTAAAAATTGTTTTTTTTTTTCGTGAAAATGTACACATAAAACAATTTTCAAAAATCTCTTGATTTATCAGGGTCTTACATAAAATCCATTCAATTTGATTCATGCATTTCACAAGCAAACCAAATATCTTCTATCTTACTTTTTCATATCTTCTCTCTTACTTTTTCAATTTCATTTCCAAGAATTAGAAGATGGTTGAAGTTGTGTTTGAAATTGTTCTTCAACATTTGAGCTCCCTTGTTCAAAAGGAGCTTGACCGATTTCTCAGTTTCAATCAACAATTTAATAGTTTTGCTAGCTTGCTCACAACAATCAAAGCTACTCTTGAAGATGCTGAGGAGAAACAATTCTCAAACAAAGCTATGTTGCTTAAGCTCAAAGATGCTGCTCATGTTGTTGATGATATCTTGGACGAGTGTGCTAGCATTGGAGATGGAGTTCAAAAGACTGTCACGCAAGGTACAAAACTCTTTCTTATCATCTTTTCATCCCAAACATGTGGCTTTCCGTTACAAAATTGTTAAGAAAATGAAAAACATTACGGGGAAGTTAGCTGAAATAGCTGAAGAAAGTTTCATTTGACTGAGATAGTCGAGGAAAACTAGTGTACTTGACTGGCGCCAAACCACCTCCATCATTTCTCAACCTCAAGTCTATGGAAGAGATGAAGATCAAAATAAAATTGTAGACTTTTTGGTTGAGGATGCTTCTGGTTTGGAAGATTTATTTGTCTATCTAGTAATTGGTCTTGGTGGACTTGGAAAAACAACACTTGCCTAACTTATCTTCCATCATGAAAAGGTGGTCAACCACTTTGAGTTAAGAATTTGGTGTGTGTTTGTGAAGATTTTAGTTTGAAGAGAATGACAAAAGCCATCATAGAATCAACCTCTGTTTGTGACGATTTAGATCTAGAGTCGCTGCAAAGAAAACTTTTAGATTTGCTACAAAGAAAAAAGATATTTTGTTGGTGTTGGATGATGTGTGTGACGATGAATAAGAGAATTGACAAAAGTTAGAAATCTGTATTGGCACTTGGGGAAAAAGTGCTTCTATTTTGGTCACCACCTCGTATTTCAAAAGTTGCAGCAATCATGGAAACAATGTCCTCATGATTTATCAATGCTATCTGACACAGATTGTTGGGAATTGTTTAGAAAAGGTGGCTTTGGACCAAATGAGGAAGAGCTTGTGGTCATGGGGAAGGAAACAGTAAAAAAGTGGGGGAGTTAGTCTTACGGCAATAGCACTAGAAAGTCTCTTGCGTTTCAAAAGAGAGGATGAAGAGTGGTTGTATGTCATAGAAAGCAAGCTATGGAGTTTACAAGGCGAAAACTCTGTCACGTCTGTTTGAGATTAATTTACTTGAATTTTCTAATAAAATTGAGACAATGTTTTGGCATTGTTTCGCAAAGATGACATTATAAATAAGCTGAACTTTGGACGGCTAATTAAATAGTGGAAACATATGATATTGGTAATGAGGTGTGGAATGAATTACATTGGAGATCATTTTTACAAGATAGCGAGGTAAATGTATATGGAAAAATTACAAATTTCAAGATGCATGATCTTGTTCAATCTGTTACAAAACAGGTTTGTTACATTGCATATGAGACTGATGTACCTAGTATCTTTAAAAGAGTTTGTCATCTCTTAAGTCATTTGATCCAACAACCTCTTGTGAGGTATCAAATCATTGAAGAACGGAATTCCACCTCATGTATTGAAATGTTATTCTCTACGGGTGCTTAACTTTCCAAGTAGTAAAAAGTTGTCATCTTCAATTGATTGTTTAAAATATGTAGATAAATCTTTGTAACGGCGAATTCAAAATTCTTCCAGAATGTACATTGTGGAATTTGCAGATTTTAAAGTTAGATCATTGTTGTAGCCTCCAAAAGTTGCCTAATGATTTATTACATTTGAAAGCTTTGCAACATCTATCTTTGCATTGTTGTTACGCATTATCAACTATCAAGCTTGCCTCCAAATATAAGAATGTTGGCTTCCTTGTTGGCAATAAAAAATGATATCTTTTGGCAGAAATAAGACAATTGAAACATGACCTAATGCCAAAGAAGCAATCATGTGAACAAGTTGCAATTTGTATGACAGGAAAATGAAGAGTAGCAGGAAAATGTTGAGGAGATTCTTGAAGTGCTTCAACCTCAAACACTGCCTATTTACGATGTCTAGTTCTTCTATAAAATATTTAACTCATTTGCAACTCGCGAATTGCAAAAATTGTTTACACCTTCCTTCTCTAGAGAGTCTAGAAATATTTAATATAACTCATTTAAAATACCTATACGAGGAGTCAAAGATGGAGTTGCAGATGGTTTCAGAAATTTAAAACTAAAGGGTTGTCAAACTTGATAAGGTTATCGAGGGAGGATAGAGATAACATGTTTCTCAGCCTTTCAACACTTCAAATTTATGAATGTCCTATAATGTTGGGCTTGCCTTTCCTTTCATATCTGTGATTTGGATGTACTAGGGAAATGCAACCAACATTTACTATGTTCAATTCATAAACTTCACAGTTTTAATGAAGAGCTTTCTTGCTTTCCAGAGGGGATGGTAAGAAATCTTCCTTCTACTCCTTGCTTTTTCTTTTATCCTTTCCTGTCTCTTTAACATCCTTAAACTTCCACTTTTTGATTTTAATCAGTGTTGTCAAATAACGACTATATTGGCTCTGTAGTGCTACAGTGTAGCGGAATTTTAACAAACCACTACTATTCGTTTAGGGTTTAGGGTTTAGGTACAAAGTCGTTACTCCTTGCTTTTTCTTTTATCCTTTCCTGTCTCTTTAACATCCTTAAACTTCCACTTTTTGATTTTAATCAGTGTTGTCAAATAACGACTATATTGGCTCTGTAGTGCTACAGTGTAGCGGAATCCTGTCTCTTTAACATCCATAAACTTCCACTTTTTGATTTTAATCAGTGTTTCCAAATAACAGCTATATTGGCTTTGTAGTGCTACAGTGTAGCGGAATTTTAGCAAACCACTACTATTCCACGATATGCGATTTTGTACCAAGTAGTGTCAAATAGTGGCTATAGCAGCATTATAGCATTGTAACGTAGTATAATTTGAACAAACATCTGTTTTCTTTGACAACACTGGTTTTAATTATTTCTAACCTCATCTTGATGTTTCCAGGCAATAGAGCTTATGGTGGTTGATGCA
>NC_021161.2:876435-883461 GCF_000331145.2 Cicer arietinum
GCAACCCCCTCCCCCTCCTTCATTTTTTGTTTTCCTTCCTTCTTTTCTTCCCTTCTCCTTCTTCTCACTCTATTACTCAAACCCTCAATCCTTAAAGGAGGTTTAACATCCCCACAAACTTAATTTCTCAAACTCCTACAAATTCTTTTGGTTGAGATTTTTGGGTTAGGGTTTGTGTTCTAAGGAAGGAAAAAGGGTACCCATCTCTTGAAAGTGGTTTATTGAGACTCATTGAGGTAAATGCACAACTCTAATCCTAGTATGAATTCATAGAAAAATGTAGTTTTGAGTAAAAATCTTATTTCGTGTTTAGAGTATATTTAAATGATGCTGATAGTTTTCTAGAGGTAGTTAAACTTTAGAATAAATTTCTCTAAAGTTTTGGAAATATTTTTATACTCAGATTTGTCAACTGAGACCTTGCCGGCTACTCTGAGAGTTGTTGGAGAGCCAACTTAGACGATTCTCCATAACAGTGAGTTGACGACGATCATCGTCATATATTTTTATACTGTTATTATTATTATTTTACTTGTTATCTATATTAAAGTATTTATTGAAAAATTTGGGAAACACAACCTTTGAATTTTATCTCGATTTCATCAATTATTTAATTTAACGGTCGTTGTTATATAATATGTTATTACTTTGATTTACGTATGAGCTACAATATTTAAATCTTGAATTGTTATGCGATTGAATATGTTTTTTTTTCATGAATTACGAATGATTTTAAATATGTATTTTGAGAAATCGTTGTTATAATTATTAAATCGTTAACTGCGTTAGGTGCACCTAGTTACCACGTGTTGATTAGGGAGAGTTAACCGTTAGATGGAGCCGCCCTTACGAGAGAGGTCATCCGTAGGAGGAGAGGGCTATCAACGAGATGTAAGCTCCCTAATTGATACGTGCTGATGCGTTGCGGAATTGAGGGGAGAGGGCCATCCGTTAGATGGAGCCGCCCCTAAGGGAAAGGCCACCCTTAGGAGGAGAGGGCTATCAATGAGATAAAGCCGCCTCTTGGTTCTAAAAATTTGTATTGTTATTTGTTTGACTTTTATAATGATTTTAAGGTTGTTCATTTTGATTTCGTTTCGTTATTCACTGAATTTTTAATATTTTTGTCAAGCGATTAAACAGTTATTCGTGCCTTTTGTGTTTCCCTTCTAATTGATGGTGGTTGTTGTCTCCTCACTAAGTCTTTGTGACTTACCCCTTTATGTTGCTTATTTTTTCAGATTCGCAGGCAGTTGAGTAGAAATCTGTTATTTGATTCAAGTCTCCACATATTTCTTTTGGTAGGCCTCTTTGATTGAGGACCATTGTTGTAACGTCTGTTGAGTCTATGTAATTTGCAGCTATTTTGGAGTCTAGCAATTTTTTGAAAATTGTATTAAACGATTAGATTATGTTCTTTGAATTGAGACTGAATTGAGAATTTAACAGGGATTTTATAAATTTGGGAATGTTGAAGTTATAGAGGATACTCTGTCGAAATTTCGAGGAAAAGTATATATATATATTTTTGAAATGGTTATGGAACGATTTAGTGTTTAATTGTTAAGTTAGTTGGTAGGCTTGCCAGGCTAGGAGTATAGCTTGCGCGCCGGTCACGACATTTAAATTTCGGGTCGTGACAAAAGGTTTTTGACATTTGTAGCATTTCCAAACTTGAGCATTTCTCTGAATTGATGAATCTTAATGCTATCCAAGAAATACATATATTTGGTTAAGAACAAGTCATTGACATATGAAGTATTACAAGGGTTGCACTCTCTTAAGAAATTGTATATTAAGGACTGCCAAACTTTCAACCTATCAAACAGTTTTCAACACCTCACTAGTCTTGCGAAATTGAAGATTCAATGTTGCTCAGAAATAGAAGAATTGCATGATGCGTTAGAACATATGACTGCCCTTCAATCGTTAAAATTGTTAGATCTTCCAAACCTAGCATCCCTTCCTGACTGGTTGGGAAACTTAGGTTTGCTTCAGAAATTAATTATTTCTATGTGTCCGAAGTTGAGGTGTCTTCCGACAAGGATTCAATGCCTTGCTGCTCTTAAAAGATTGGAGATTTATGGTTGTGGTGAGTTAGAGATACGATGTAAAGAGAGCACAGGCGAGGATTGGCCAAAAATAGCTCACATTCAACGGATTATAGTAAAAGAACTTTAGAATGTTCTATGGAGGAGGATGGTATACTGCAGATTCAATTGAGATGCTTCACAAGTAAGTTCACTAGAATATTATATTATGTTTCTAGTCTTTGAGAGTTGATACATTTTCCTCACACGTGAAAAATAGTTCTCCCTCCCACTGTAATTTTAATTTTTGGTTTGGTATGTGTCACATATATTTGAGTAATTTTCATTTTATTAAGGTTTTATTGAATTTGGATTACATTGAAGTGTCATTCTGTTTCTTTTTTCCCCAGCCTTTGAAGGGTACAAATTTTTGGTTTCATTTTTCTTTTTGCATTTGTGTCATTTCTGTTCAACCCAAGAAAAAGGTAAAGTTTATGTTTATCATTCTTTGTTTCAAAGTTTTTGTAATTTTACTTTCTAACTTTGTAAGATGAATATTTAAAAGAGTATAGATTGTGGCATTGGCTGAGATTTAATTATGTTCTTTAAGAATGTGTAAGTTAATTCTTTTTTATTTATTTTAAACCTTTGATTTTATCAGATTATACATTTATTTGGTGTCTAAAAATCAATCATGAAAGCAAACAAAGGATTCTTGATTACAAATTTTACTAAGCCACAAAAAAAAATCATATTAACATCTATTCATCTTAAAAGCAACACTCAAATTCCTATACTGGTTCTTTTTTTAAAACTAAAAACAAAAACTGATTCTTCTATATTTATTATTGTGCCTATGCTAGGAAAATAACATGTCAAAGCCATGGAAGAATCTGTGTTCTTAGCCTTGTTTCAATCTTTGTGTTCTTAGCCTTGTTTCTCCGTCGGAATTGGTGATCTTCTCTTTCGTTAAGGCATTGGTAAGTAACAAAAACTTGCTATTGTTTTCGTCCATTTCGTATTTTCATTCACCTTCTTCTCTGTCAAGTCAAATACCCTTTTCTCTGAGTATATCCACTTTTTTTTTTTGTTACTTGTGCACTCTATTCATTCTACTTGGCTTTGCACGTTCTGATGGTATTCAAATTTGTTTATTTCAGATTTGAGAGATTTCGCTCTGCTGTACCGTAGAGGCATATGTTGATCTATACTTATTTCAGTAGTTGATTTTCTGCTGCATACTAGGATACACGTTTAACATGCTTCTGAAAATGTTACATTATTGATATTAATCACTGCAATTAACATTATTGTTAAACAAATCTTCTCACTTTTACTCTTTCCTCCTATTCTGTTACCTGTCAGCTTTGTTACAATTTTGATGTAAACTTTAAAGATAATTAATTCTTATAGGAAGTGGATTATCAATTTGGATCAGAAATTGACATTCATCAAACTGTTCAGAAGGTGTCTATTTAACTATGATCTGTTAAAAAAATTATACTAGTGAAAAGTTATGTTTGAAGAGTTATACCAAAAACCAATACTTGTGGTGAAAACAAAAATGAAGGATAAAAAAAAAGTGATAAGTATATTATTAGACACAGGTAAAGAGAAATCAAGGTGAAAAAATAAGTACAACAGTGAACACTTAATACATTTTAAACAAATCCCAAAAATAAAAACAGCATTCACATCATTGTGCTATTTTTGTGTACACAATATTTGGAAGATGACACTAGAATTGTCAACCTCTATCCTTCCTACATATAAAAATTTACAAAGCAGCACCCAATGAGAAACCCTTTCTGCTTTACACACCGTAGTCTACAAGGCAGGGATAACAGAGCGCGCAAAAATCTAGCAAGAGACCTCTTTCAAACATCACAAAAGGGTGTTGTACATTGTACTTCTAGCTGGCTAACCAAACTATTCCTGTATTTAGAGATTTCTTTGATGTGGTTCAAGCCAAGGAAATCCCAGGAAATCAAACACCTCCTTTTCTGTAGACAATTTCAAACTTGCATTACCTTTTGTGCCCTGCAAAATCAAGCGAATGAGGACTCAATCGTTCTAATCTATTTTCTAATAAAAAGTTAAAAAGGCCTCAACCCTGAGTAGCTAGAAACAACCTTGTATCATCAAGCCTAAATCCTTTAGATTCTGCTTGTAGCCTCAACCTGCACCCAAAAAGAGAAAAATCAACATAACTTCTTAACTATACATCACAAATAAATCAGTGACATATATATATACACACAATGTTCCATCAAATTGGTAATGAAAAGATGAGAATGCAACATTGGTAGGTTTTAGGAAAGATGTCCATCCGTTTCAGCCACAGTGACGATGGAAAGTTCAGTGCAAACTGCAAAGGGATGCAAACCTCCTATTTAATACATCATTTCCAGTCCAAGCTACAAGTCCGAAAGCATATATGTCTCCTGGGTAGACCTGCAAAAACACTAAAACCCATCATATGCAATCATAAGTCTAGATGTTAAAAGTTGGCTAGGAAACAAAGTATATTCAATGGTTAACAAAGTATATATGCAAAAACACTCAAATCCATCCTAAACCCTAAACCCTATGCAATACTAACGAACTATATCAGCAAGGGAGAATCGCATTTTACATTTTACCAAATATTCAATGTTTAAGTGCTAAGTATTTGACAAAAGGAGAGAAATTGGAAAAACAATACTGAAGTAAGAATAATCTCAGAAGTCAAAGTATCATTCAAAAGAGCATGCAAGTACAACAATATCTACAATGCTACAAAGAGATACCATCAGTCACACACCTAAAAATCAAATCCTCCCTCAGGAAATTTGTATCCTTTAAATGCTTTACATACTTGGGCAGAAATCCTTTTATTTCAAATCATATCATTGTGAAGAGGTATAAAGAGAAGTGAGGAAAGGGAGGAGAGAAAGTAGGAAGATACATACCCACCATGAGCCTCCGAACCAGGCTCACCAGCAATGCCTCCCTCGTATGTTTGACAGCTGCAAGAAACAGCATAGAATATAAAAGATGTATTACATAACAAATAGAACAGTGCATACAATAAATAATTTCATTTTTCTAGTTAATAAATGAACTATTTTACACAGCAAGAAACCCAGAGTTCTACAAAACCGTCATATAGCAGGAGTAATAAAAAAAAATGGACTTCGAAATAGATTTATGAGTTCGAAATGTCAAATTGATTTTGAAATCAAACATTATTAAATTTAAAAGGGTTGAACTTAAATTTAAATGAGTTGCATTAAGAAATTAAATTAATTTAAATAACTAAATTTGCAAGTTTGATGATACCCATAAACACATCATGATACCCATAAACACATTTAATGGTCTTGTGTGCTTATTAAGCCTTTATTAAAATCTATTTACATAAACAGATTAGATTTACGAAAATGGATCCTCTCCACCACAATGGCATAGCTAGAATAAAAATAAAAATTAATTGTATTTATGTAGTCAAAATTGCATATCGGATAGTGGGTGTAATTGGTAACCTTGTAATTAATATTCAACGATGTATAGTAGAATAATTATAGAGAAGGATAGGTCGCATTGGAGTGCGTGAAATGAAAGTGTAAGTATTTACAAGTACTATTTTGTCTTCCAAAAGTCAAATAACATTTGCACTTAAAATATATAACGGAATAAATTGAAGAAGAAAGTGAGAAGAACAATGAAGACAATTGAGATAGAAAACATGAAACCAGATGATGATGATACTAATATCAACTACAGAGGGTGGAAGGTCATGCCCTTCATCATAGGTAAGCATCTACATTCATTCATTCATTCTCTCTCTCTAATGATTGAAACTTTTCACTAGGAAATGAAACTTTTGAGAAATTGGGAGCAATTGGAACATTAGCAAACCTATTGGTCTATCTTACAACAGTATTCAACCTGAACAACATCACAGCTGCAAAAATCATCAACATATTCAGTGGCAGCACCAACTTTGCTACTTTGCTTGGTGCTTTCTTTTCTGATGCATTTTTTGGCCGCTACAACATATTAGCATTTTGCAGTATCACTTCCTTTCTGGTATTTATTTAATATATAAATAATAATTCATTTCATGCAGAGAATTAAATATCAATAAATTGTGCTAAATTTTCATGTCTGAATTTCATATTCAATTTTAATTATTGTTCCCTGCATCCAAACAGGGATTGGTTGCAATACAACTAACATCAGTATTCAAGAATTTGCATCCACCACACTGTGGAAAGGAAAGCCTCACATGCGAAGGTCCAACAACTGGCCAAATGGCTTTTCTAATATCAGGATTTGGTCTACTCTTAGTAGGTGCAGCAGGGATTAGACCGTGTAATTTAGCATTTGGGGTTGATCAGTTCAACCCCAAAACAGATTCAGGAAAGAAAGGAATCAATAGTTTCTTCAATTGGTATTTCTTTACATTCACTTTTGCACAGATGGTGTCTTTAACACTAATTGTATATAGTCAATCAAATGTGAGTTGGGCTATTGGTTTGGGAATTCCTGTTGCTTTGATGTTCATATCATGTGTTGTGTTTTTCATGGGAGCTAAATTGTATGTTAAAGTTAAACCAAGTGGTAGTCCTGTCACTAGTATTGTTCAAGTCATAGTTGTTGCTGTCAAGAAAAGAAGACTTAAACTACCTTCGGAGCATCCAATGCTTTCACTCTTTGATTATGTTCCACCCAAAAGTATTAATTCAAAGCTTCTTTATACATATCAATTCAGGTAAACTACTTCAATCTAATTTTAGTTTAGTCCTTGAAATTGTAGCTATTAGAATTATTTAATTTGGTCTCTTAAATAATCTCTGAAGTTAAAATATTTCAATCACGTTAGTCCTTTTGAGATGATTGTAGTGACTAAACTGTTAGTTCTTTGGAGACGATTATAGTGACTAAACTGTTTTGATAGGGTATTGGACAAAGCTGCAATGATGACTCAAGAAGACAAAATAAACCCAGATGG
>NC_021161.2:883471-959965 GCF_000331145.2 Cicer arietinum
ATGGAGCCTATGCAGCATGCAACAAGTGGAAGAGTTGAAGTGTTTGATAAGAGTGTTACCAATATGGTTTTCAGCCATTTTGTACTCTCTAGTAGTTGTTCAACAACACACTCTCCTTGTGTTTCAAGCCCTTCAATCAAATAGAAGAATCGGAAACAGCAACTTCAAGATTCCTGGTGCATCTTATTCCGTCTTCTTAATGCTAAGCATGACCTTATGGTTACCAATCTATGATAGAACAGTTGTTCCATTACTCAGAAAAATCACTGGAAAAGACGGCGGCATAACAATCCTTCAAAGGATGGGAGTTGGCATGTTTCTGTCTATACTATGCATGCTTGTATCTGCATTTGTTGAAACTCAAAGAAGACACTTAGCTATAACAAATCCTATAGGAATTCAACCGAGAAAAGGCGCTATTTCATCGATGTCGGGTTTTTGGTTGATTCCTCAATTAATTCTAGCAGGACTAGCTGAAACATTCACTTCTGTTGGACAAATTGAATTTTACTATAAACAGTTTCCTGAGAATATGAAAAGCATTGGAGGGTCACTTTTTTATTGTGGCATGGCAGGATCAAGTTATTTGAGTGCTTCTCTAATTTCAGTTGTTCATAGAACTACATCTAAATCTGCAACAGGAAATTGGTTACCAGAAGATCTTAATAAGGGAAGATTGGAATTCTTTTATTATATGGTTGCAGCATTAGAATTGTTGAACTTTTTGTACTTTCTTATGTGTTCCAAATGGTATAAATATAGAGAAACTAGCAGCACTAGCATTGGTAATGCATGAAAATATAATGATAGGTAGTGTATGAAGTTGTGCTCTTTTTAATTGGCCTAAAAGGAATAATATTGTTGTATGGATTGATTAGTATCCTTTTATTGTAATTGCAATATTCTTATAATATAACAAAAGGGTGGAATCTAGAACAAAAAATAAATAAAATAAGAGAGTGGAAGGGGTATCAATTCATGTTTAGTGTGGAATTCTATTTGCATTTTTGAACGCGGGGCGGAGCTTTACAGAAACACGGGGCCCCGGCCATCCAAAAAAAAAATTATAAAAAAAAATGATTAAAATGTCCTGATTAAAACTAAAAAATTACAAACAATATCTACTCCTAATTCAATTTTCTCTTTCTTTCTCTTTCTTCTTCTCTCTTCCAGCCTTCCTCCCTCCCTCTTCCAGAATCAGATTCACGACAAACGCGCGGCCGCCTCTGCCTGACTGCCTCTGCGGCGGTGGCCGTTCGTCCCTCTCTGTTCGCCGCGTTGCTGCTTTGTTCAAAAGGTTCTTATTTTGTTAGTGCTGATTTTTGTTAGTTAGTTTTGATTTGGAGTTTCAATTAGACGTTAGTGTTGATTTTTGTTTAGAGTTTTTGTGTTGCATATAAGGTGTTTGATTTTATGTTTATATAAAGTGTTTGAGTCTTTTTTTTTGTTGCACATAAGGTGTTTGATTTTATGTTCATATAAAGTGTTTGAGTTTTTTTGTTGCATATAAGGTGTTTGAGTTTTGTTGCATTTTTATTTGAGTTTTTTTGTCCATATAAAGTGTTTGAGTTTTTTTGTTGCATGTAAGATGTTTTATGTTTCTTAAATGGATTGATTTAGATAAGTTTGTGAGAATGAAGAAAAGTAAAAGAATTGATTGATTTAGATAAGTGTTTTATGTTGCATATAAGGTTCAGATATTTTAATGTCGGCCACCCCAAGCTTATTAGTCAAGCTCCGCCACTGAATGGGAGCATATTGCAACGACGGCGTTTCGTTGCCTCTGCGTTACGACGTCGTTTCTTCTCGTGAGAAACACATTCATGACAACCTCCATGGCAACATCTTCATCGATTCTGTAACTTTTCTTTTTCTTTTTCAATTTTTTGTTGAATTTAATAGCTTCAAAGAAACTCTACACTATGTGACAATGGCGTTATTCATTTATTTTTATTTTTTTTAATTTTATGATTTTTTGTGTGTGTGTTTTCAGCTGAGTTTGAAGTTCATTGACACAGAACAGTTTCAGAGGCAAGATTGAAACTATTTGTTATTTCCAAAATCTCGATATTTTCTGAATTGGATATTTATTTATTTATTTATTTTTTTGTTTTATATATTGCAGGCTTCGTGAGTTGAAACAACTTGGTGAGTTGATATATTCTTGCACTATTCATTGTTTTAAATTATATTTTTTATCATTGTGATTTGCATAATGAAACTAGTCATCTTTTTGGTTGTTTTTGTATATGAATGAATTGTTCTTGAAATGGTGGAGATAGCTCTGAATTCTTCATGATTGGATATTTTTGTATTTTATGTGGGAGCTTAGGTTATAGTAGTCATAATTTGTGTTTTGTTGCCTTTTTATTTGAAGATATTGTAATGGTTGAAATCAGGTTGTTATATATAATGGAATGAATAACAGGCAATCAAGTATTACACTGTAGAATGCGTTATTATGTTTTAAATTTGTTCATTTCAATTCTTTAGAGACAATAATTAGTGTATTGAGACTTAAGTGAATCGACTATTATCATGGAACTCATTACCATCTCCTGTATATATTTATGTGTCATAATATCCTACACTTCTTCTGAGCCATGTACGCCTAATGAGTTTTACTTGCAGAAAATGAGTTACAAGCATTTTTATTTTGTGTAAAACAGGTTTTACAGTTTATTAGAGTGGTATGTTTTTATATAGCTTTCAATTCTTCATTTGTGTTAGTTTTATGGGGAAGATTTCATATTGAAACGACACTAAGTTAAAGAGTATAACTTTGCAATTTCGTAAAGCTGTGTTTGCTTTATAACAAGTTTAGTGTTACGCGAATTCGGCCACCTGATGTAAAATTGTGTAAGTTACGCGAATTATTATTACATGATGCAAACTTTGGCCATGTGTGTAAAAAGAAGAATAAAAGATATTTCTGAATTCTGATTTTTCACTACTATGTTACAGTGATGAAAACACACATAGTTGAGTATTATGGAACCTTAAATGGAATAGTATTTGCATTTATGCCATTATGCAACCAACACAAAGAGGTCGCCAGTTTGATTCCCCGATAAGTAATGACAATAATTAATCTATTTATAACTATACGCGAAAATGTTGCATCTTTGATGCAATATAGTAATATATCAAGGATCTTATGAAATACCTATCACAGATTCACTGATATACCTTTAGTGCATGCATGACTTGATATAACTTTTTTGAATTTTCAGTTGTATGATCTCTCCAATAGATGAATTTGTTTTATGTTTCAGGTTTGACACACTTGGTTTACCCAGGCGCTGTTCATTCCAGATTTGAACATTCTCTTGGAGTGTACTGGATTGCTGGCCAATCTGTTGAAAAGCTTAATAGATATCAAGTAATTTTTTTTTTTTTTAATTTTATAATTTGCCCTTTTAAAGGTCAGTGTTGTTAAATAGCGACTATAGCGTAGTAGAATTTGAACAAATTGCTATTTGGTACAAAATGTTAAATAGCAACTGTAGCGGCTTACCAAGCAAAATAGCAACTATAGTGCTGCTATAGCATTGTTGTGGAAACGAATACGAACAATTTGTTATTTTCTATGATCTGCAATTGACAACACTATAGAAGGTATAATAGTCTTTTTGTTGAAAGTATCATCCATGCCTGTGATCTTTCAGGGAAGTGAGCTTGGTATTGATAAATTTGATATTCAAACGGTGAAACTTGCTGGTATATAATTTTTTTTTCAAAACTGGTCGTGATTTTATTTCCATTAAAAGTTTTTATTTATTCCTGACATAGTCATCATTCTTGTTAGGACTTATGCATGATGTGGGACACGGGCCATTCAGTCACTTGTTTGAACGCGAGTTTCTTCCCCAAGTTATGAGCGGTTCTGATTGGTACTATTGTCATTTGAATTCATTTCATTTTTCTTTGTAATGTTATAGAAATAAGTTTTCTTGTGTTTCTAAGTCCTGTGTAAAAAATTATTACTATGTTTTATATGGTTATTCGTAAAACTTTGTGGTCATTATGATTATACACACCATACATACAATGTGTAATGTTGTGTAATGTTTTGTACTTCGTAGGTCGCATGAACAAATGTCTGTCAATATGGTTGATCATATAGTTGAGGAACACCGTATTGATATTGATCCTCAGATGTTAAAAAGAGTCAAGGTAATGCTACTACTTTCAATTGTCTTTTACCTGTTTTATATCAAGTATATTGAGTTACTGAATAGTAGACTTTTAATTTGGCAGGAGATGATATTGGCGAGCTCCGAATTTGCTCTTCCTAGGGTAAGATTTTTTATTTTTTGTATTTAAATTATTTATTCCCAAAATATTTGTTGATGTCCGATAGGATTGATGAGTTTTGTTTATTCTTATTGTCAGTATTTAGTTCAAACATCTCTTTTTTTCTGCTTTTAATATAATTTGTTTTCCTTTTGTTTGTTATTTAGAGCTCAAGTGAGAAGAGTTTCCTGTATGATATTGTTGCAAATGGACGAAATGGAATCGATGTTGACAAGTAAGTAAGCACATAAAATTTAACAGTTGAATCTGGTTTACAATTTTTTTCCATTCATCTAAGTAATGCTTTGTGGAAACTACTGATTTGCAGATTTGACTATATTGCTCGTGACTGTCGAGCTTGTGGTGTTGGATGCAACTTTGAATTTCAGAGGTTTCATGAATTATTTTCAAAATAACTTTTTCTTAGCAATAAATTAGAAGTATATAATATACCCAAGGGATATATGTCTCTTCAATATCATAAATTGTGGTGTCCTTGCAGGTTATTGGAGACCATGCGGGTTTTAGATGACGAGATTTGTTATCGTGCAAAGGATTGTTAGTGTTATGTCTCACATTTTTTTTAATGCTGATTCAATTGCATGTTTCTAAGTTGCGTTTGGCTTTGTCATTTTCTAGATCTTACCATCCACAAGTTGTTTGCAACTCGTGCTGATCTGTATAGAACAGTTTATACACATCCAAAAGTAAAGGTACAAAGTTGTTACCCCTTGCTTTTTATTTTATCCTTTCCTGTCTCTTTAACATCCATAAACTTCCACTTTTTGATTTTAATCAGTGTTTCCAAATAACAGCTATATTGGCTTTGTAGTGCTACAGTGTAGCGGAATTTTAGCAAACCACTACTATTCCACGATATGCGATTTAGTACCAAGTAGTGTCAAATAGTGGCTATAGCAGCATTATAGCATTGTAACGTAGTATAATTTGAACAAACATCTGTTTTCTTTGACAACACTGGTTTTAATTATTTCTAACCTCATCTTGATGTTTCCAGGCAATAGAGCTTATGGTGGTTGATGCACTTGTGCAAGCAAATGATTATTTGCAGATTTCATCTAGCATTCAAGATCCTGGTGAATATTGGAAGGTTATTATTTTGAGAGCTTCTTTCAAATAAAAATGTATTGAAAGCATTTTGTATCATTTTTATGTATAGTAAAATATATTTTATTTTGAAAAATGCAGCTGGATGATTCTATAATTAAAACCATTGAGATTTCTCATGCGTCCGAACTGAAGGAGGCTAGAGAGTTGATCCTGCGCATTCGAAGGCGGAACCTGTATCAGGCATGTTTTTACCGGTTACTTTTGTGTGACGTTTTTCTTATCCATTCAACAATTTTTGTTTAAGGTTTCTGAAAACGAGGATTTTTCTCTTTCATTTTGCAGTTCTGTAATGAGTATGCTGTTCCAAGGGATATAATGGATAATTTTAAGAAAGTCACTCCAAAGGATATAGTTTGTTCACAGGTCCTTATTCTCTTTAATTCTTCTCATTCGTGTATGCTTGTGATTCTTGTCAAGGTTCAACAAGGAATTCCAAATTGTTTTTTATGTAACATCATTTGACAGAAAAATGGTGGGGTTATGTTGAAAGAGGAGGATGTAGCTGTTTGCAACACCAAAATCGATTTGACTCGCGGAAAGGATAATCCTCTTGAAAGGTATTCAATGAAGAATCATAGTATTAATTACTGCGGACCTTCAGTTTGTTTTTAACTTCCTAATATCATTTGCTAACTTAATCTTTTCTTATCTATTCTGGTTCATGTTTTGGTAGCAGCATCCACTTTTTCAAGGTACATCAATGAACCTAACTATGTTTTATCAAAAGATATAAGCATCTTGTATTTTGTTTTCGATGGTCTTTATATTGTATTAGGCGATTTATTAGGTGATGTTATGGCCCTGTTTGGATAAAGAGCATAATTAAGCAGTTATAGCATAAATGCTTATCGTATATGAGCTTATGTATTAGCTATTTCTACAATTAAAGTTAAAGTAATGCCAAATTGTTTTCATTCAAGCTATAAGCTGTTTTCATAAGCTATCCTAAAGAGCTTATGAAAATAAGTCGAAAACAATTTATGAACATGTCAAAAGTTGTTTCTATAAGCTCTCTCAAAGAGTCTCACTAGTGCTTATGCCAATAGATAAATTCAAACAAGTCAATATAAACAGACATTATGTCTTCTTTTCAGACTAGCAAACCCTCTTAATTGACGTACTTCTTGACGGTTTCTAGTTTTTCAATTATTCTATCTAGCTAACTAGTTCAAGTTCATTTCCTTTTTTTACTATTAATTGAAAGTGGAACTTGAAGAATTATTTTATAATTTCTACTGGCTGGTATATATTTCATTTACATCTTTATAATCTATTCAGGATTATGAAAGCTCCGAGAAATTTACAATACCCGACGAGCGCATAAGTCACTTGTTACCTGCATTCTGTCAAGATATGATTGTAAGGGTGTACTCAAAAAAGCCGGAACTGGTCAGTCTAAATTAAATCCATTCCAAGTTTTTGATATTGTTGTCTTTGTAGACATTCATGCCAAGTTCACTGACCTTGTACTTTGAACAAATCCTATATAGGTGGAAAAAATTTCAGAGGCTTTTGAAAATTATCAGCTAAAAACATATGGTATCAAAGCACAGGTACATTCGACACCAGAGAAGAAGAAACGTCGTTACAATTCATGTATATGAGAGTTGTTTCTTTTGGCTTTTTTTGTAGAATTATCATCGCTACCACTAAGTGTTGTCATATAGTGGATATAGAGGCGTTGTAACTATATAGCATAATAGAATATGAACAAATCACAATTGTTCCTTGATACACAATTTAGTACAAAGTTTTGTCGTATGGCAGTAGCATAGCAGAATTTGAACAAACTGCTATTTTCCCCAATCCGCACGATTGACAACTCTACTACTACTTTTTTTGTATGATGCTTAGAAAATAGAAGTATTCATGTTTTCCACAATGGAAATATAGTTTTTGAGTCAATAGCAGCTGTATTCTTTGAAGGATTGTGGTGTTATTTCCACACCAAAAACAAATGTTACAATCTTTGGAAGCTGTGATTGAGTTTTACCATATCAAAGAATCTATTACATGTATATAGCAATTGATTTTTATTTTATTTCAATTGTTAGCTGTAATTTTGGGTGTAAGCATTATTTCATTTCACTGCTAGATGGCATTCTCAACTTGTTAATGTTACCTATATTTCATGTTCCTGAATAGTGCTGTATTTGTCATGATACTAAATGTCTGATATTCTTTTTTGAGTTAGAATTGAACTCGGTACTCTCCAATAGTGCCAAAAGTCTGATTAGTTTATGTATCTGCGTAATGTCTTTGGATTAAAGTTTGCATATTGAGTATTAGATAGTTTATTTTGATAAGTTGATTTTATTTAAAAGTGAGTTTAAGTGAATTGACATGTCCAAGAAATATTGTATGAATAGTGATTTTAATATAGTAATTATTATTGTATTAAATGTATTCAGGGATTTTATGCTTCTTAGGCAAGGTAATAATATTGTTGGATTGCCTTATTGACTCCTAATACATGTGTATCTCGTGACCATGAAAATTTGTGGTGCTGAGACCATAATAAAAAACCATTGATCTCATCTTAAAGATCATAATAACATATTTCATGCCTACATCATTTATGATGTTTGATGAATTTTTACCAGGTAATTACTTTATTAATTTTATTTTTTCTATCACTCTTTTTAGGGCATTATATGCAAGGTTTTCAAAGCTATTTAATTTGCGACATTATAATTTTTTATGGTTATACATCCATGTAAAATGTGTTTGATGCAATTCTTTTTAATTGAAATAGACTTAAATTATTTCATCAGTAATCAAATGATCAATAAAAAAATGAGAGACAAGAATTATATATGGACGCTTTAGCAAAACAATGGATATCAGTAGATTGAGTAAGCATTATTTATTTATTATTTTGTTGAAGACAAATCAAGTGAATGTTGTATTCTAAATTATGTTAATCTATCACATTTTTATTATATATGATGATTCCAAAGTGTTAAACACCCTCCTACTCATCTTAACCAATGAATGAAATATTGAAAGAATCTATAAGGATAACTTAATTCAAATTAAATCAATAGTTTTAGTTCTTCCATCTATTATTTATTTAGCTTTTTAATTCATGACGATGATTCTAGACTTAATTATGTAAACAACTATGATATCAAGGAAGACGACCAAACACTTAATTGAGATCTAAAACGAACTCTAAAGCAAGATTTTAATTTAACAATAGATTTTTTTAATCAATTATTTTAATCAAGTATATGAATAAATGTATTTGCCTTACACTCGTGAGACTTTTTAGTTACTATACAATTTTTTTTATGTTTACATTTTCACGAAGAAAAAAAATAATTCAAAAACCTTAAAGCTCTTGATTTATTAACTTGGGTCTTAGACTGTCCTTACATAAAATCCATTCAGTTTTCTTCATTTGACAACTAAATTCTTTTGAAACTTCCTTGATATATAACTATGTTTTTTTTTTTTATAATATAAAATCTATTTTTTTTCCTACCCCAAACAAAGCCACATAAGTAACATAGAATAGCACATTTGATGGCTAATACTCTTAGTTAGCTTCTTTATATATATATTTTTACTATCTATATCTAGACCAAATAATTCAGATGCAACCTTCCCCAGATCCTTAACCTATTCAAGCTTGTCATAATTGAAATTCTTTTTCATAAAAAAGAACCCTTTATTAGAATTCAGATGTTAATGTTATGCTTGTCTTAGATAAACCCAATACTAGAGAGGCAGTTGGCATGGTCTAGCTATATATATTGCATTAATGGCTAAAAAATAGACCATAAGAGGAAATGAATTATTGAGAATCCATTTGACGATTTATACATAAAGAAATAAAAACAAATTTGTTGTTGTCACCTAAATGCATATAAATTATTGTCTTTGCACTATATATTATGCACTATTTGTTTTCTCCATTTAAATAATATTGCAATATATTTTATTTTATTTTTGATCACCATTATTACCTATTATTTGCGTATAAACAATATGGATTTATTTAAATTAACGATCAATATCGCTTATATTACTTTTATTAGTGTGTAATTTGAGATTATTTTTATATATGTTCTATTTTTTTTAAAATTAACTAACATGTTATTGAAATTTATATATCAAATATCGTATATTTTTAATTTTTTTATTTTTAGAAGGTCGTATCTATATTCAAATATAATTTTTTTTGTTTATATAATAGGAGATCGCATCTCCATAATATGACTATCAATAATTTTTTTATTTTTAATTTCTTAACTTTTATAGAGTAAGAGATTATAAATGGTCGCTATCTTACAGAAAAAAATATCATTTTATATGACAGAAATACGATCTCTTAAATAAAAATATTTTAATATATAAATTTTAAGATATGATATATTGATTAATTTTAAAAAATGAAATACACATCCAAAAATTTCGTAATTTGAAACGTATAGTTTTAAATAAACGGCTCAAATTACCCACTACACCAAATTGTGTTAACTTGCTACTGTATACAATCCAAAGTATTCCTTATACTCTATTTTCGATGTAATAGTTAAATATTCCTTATAATATTTTTGCATATAAAAAAACTGCTCAACCCCCAAAGTTCGTTGTAATTAATATATTTCTATGTGTATTCTTAAGTCTTAATGTGAATCGTATTTATTTTATAGTGTATCTTTTAGTTTTCACTTTCACATAATGTGAAAGCGCAGCTACTTTTCGTTTAAATATATCTTGATTTGGAGTTCCAATCAAACATTAATTAACTATCAAGAAAAAGTTATATTGCAAAAAGGGAATTCACTTCAAGTTTCAATCTAATCTTAAAAACTTTATACAATAATAAAGTAAAGGTTTAATTAATTTTTTCATGGCATACGAAAGCTCATTTCCATTAAAAAAAATTCTTTAAGCTTCCTGAGATGTTGTCACTATAATTATTGAGTATATCAAAATAATAAATACATCTTAAAATAATTTTTATTATTAATTTATAAATTAAATTAATTAAAAATATATTTAACAAATAAACTAATTAATTAAAAACAGATAAAAATAACTAACAAAAGATGTATACTTTTATAATTTTGATAATCTAAGAACTATTGTGAAAACATTCACATATTTAAACTCAAAAACAATTCTCTACCCAAGAAAATCATCATTCATTGGTTTAACTTAATTGACTCAAATAGTTAATATTCAACCATAAAAGAATGGAAAAGAGTTCTGGCTAGAAGATTTAAATTTCAAACACAAAAATAACTTATTTGATCTTCTATTTCTTTTTAGTTGTCATTTTATTTAAACGTACCAATAAAATTATTAAATTGTTTTGTATCAAAAAATATTTACTGAATTGTTAATTTTATAATATTTTTTTTATAATACTCTTAATTATCTATTATCTCATTTCATATATTTTTATGTAATAAATAATCAAGAACATTATAAATACAATATAAAAGTTAAAAAAGCAAAAAAAAAAAAAAAAGTTAATTTGTTCAGTCATTATGTCGGTAAGTGATGGTCAAATGAATGTTAATTATATAGGATAATATAGATACTATGAACTTAGCCAAATTATAAAACCATGATTGTGTGTGAGTGTGGGAATCGTCTGATCAGTGAGATCAACCCATAGAATTGCCAATTCTATAAAATGATTACAAATCACACATTTTTCTTTGTGGCTAAAAAGTAAGTAATTAATAAGTAACACCTTTTTTCAACAAAACCACTTGTATGATCAACCCATAGAAAAAAAGGTACAACAAATGTGAATCCCATAAATGAAATTAATAAAAAGGAGACAGAAAAAGGTGGGAAAATAATATTATATCGGTTTTTAAATATAGATTTATTTGGAGATTTTTGTTTGTCTTTTTATAGGAATTATATCTTTTTAAAATATATTAATTGTTTTTTTATTAGTATATTTTTGATTATGTTATACTTTTTCTACAATTTATAATAAATATAATGATAAATTTGTAAATTAATTTTTTATTTTAAAAGATAAACTTATATAAAGATTCAAATATGGATAAGGTTTCCTACCTTTTAAACTTATATTTTTTGTGAGTTTGTTTCTATATCCCTTTTAATTATTATTTTTTTCATTTAAATAATTTTTATTAATTTATTTAATTATTAATTTATTTAATTATTATTTTTTTAAAAAAATAAATTAAAATATCAAAGTTATTTACCATTAAAAATAGAAGATCCAATTCTTCAAATATGGAATATTTAATATGTATATTTACTACTAATATTCGTTTATAAAAAAAATTCTCAATACATTTAATATGACTATCAAGTTTTCTTAATTATGAGAATTTAATTAATGGAGTTATATATTTCTTCTTTCTCATTTTAAATGTCTAATTATTTTTATTTATCTCAAATTATTTATTATTTTATAATTTTAATACAATATTAATTATTTTTTCCTTTTAATATATCTTTATTTATTGTATCAAATTTTTTAATAAACTAAAATTTATAATAATAGTATTTGAGAAAATAAAACAAATTTTATCAATAAAATTAATATTTTTCTAAAAACAATATAATACACATCAAACAATTAAAATGAGATTTATGGAGTCTATGAAAATAGAGTTACTAATAAAAAATATAAAAATCAACCAAACAAGACCCAATAAGGCATTGCCACGTATACAAAAAAGAGAGATTTTTGTTTCAATAAATTGAGACCAAAGTTGGTCAGAAACACTTGTCGTTGTTCAGGCAAAATCCATGTGCCCACATGGATGATTGAGAGAGAGATTCATAAACTGAAGAAAAAAACAACTTTTTTATGTTTATGTTTATGTTTCATTAGATAAACAACAACCATTATATTTATGTCTTCACCAAAACAAACTGAACTTGTAGTATCAACAATACTAATAGAAAAAGAAGAAGAAAAAAACACAATGATCCACCAATGAAAATTTGCTCAAAACATCCAAAGTTTGAAACTTTTAATGATTCAAAGTAGTTTTAGTATCAAAAGGAGTAGAGGGTATTGGTAATTTTTTTTTTTGTGAGTTTTGTGTTGAAGAGAAATGAAGAAGAGTGAGAGTGGTGGTTATGTGAGAGCAGATCAAATAGATCTGAAGAGTTTGGATGAACAATTACAGAGGCATCTTAGTAGAGCATGGACTATGGAGAAGAAGAATAAAGAGAAAGAAGATGAAAGTGAAGTTGAAGGAAGGTGTTCTAATACTACAACAAATCATAGACAAGAATGGGAGATTGATCCTTCAAAACTTTTAATCAAAACTGTCATTGCTCGTGGCACTTTTGGCACTGTTCATCGTGGTGTTTATGATGGTCAAGATGTTGCTGGTATTAAGTTTTTTATTCTTTTCTAATTCCACTTTCATGCATTGCATTCTTTTTTTCTTTTGGCATTGGTGATTTTCTTGTTTTGTGGTGCGTATTTAGTTTTGACATGTGTTGGTATCAGATACAATACTAAGATATGTGGTTAAATTCAATTATTTAGTGGTGGCGATAAACATGTCAGTCAATGTTTTGTCTGGTGTCTGTTTTTCTTTTGTGTCATTATTTCATAGGTTTTTAATGATATTTGTTGTTTTATGTAACTCTTTCCAAAAAGAGCATGCACACTTGTGTGTGTGTTTGAATTCCATTTCTTATACCCTTTTGTTTAACACCACCATACATGTATGCAAGAGGCACTCTTGTTCACTTGAAGAGGCTAATGTACTTGTTGGTTTCCCCTCTTCATGAAATGTGTAGCAAGTTGATGGGGTGCTAAGCCAAAGACAAGTTTTCAATTGCAACTTCGATTCTTGATATTATAGAGAATCATAGTTAAATTAGAATGATTTAGCCTCAATGAACGTTTTAAATTGCAGTTGCAGCTACGCTGTGAATCTTTATACTGTGATAAAATGTGGTCAATAGTTGTAATGCCGTTGCGAGACTTCAAAATCCTTTATGTTGCGATGCCAAAAATAGTATATTCGTTATTTTGACCCAAAATCAAATCCTATTCCTTTGAGGTCTTAGCTTTAAATTAAAAGTATAATAAAGGATTATGAAGAGTTTGGTTTGAATTAAAAAAAATGATGATTTAGTTTAAGTTATGTATTGCAATTTTCACAACTTTGTCAAGTACTTTTTTTAGTGTGATTTAATCATGCTTAAAAACTTTACTATCAAAAACAATATTTTCTGCTTTTTTGTAAAGTAAAAAATAGAGTTAGACATGTTTCCATATTCTGCTCTCATTGATTTCATTGATAGAGTTTTTGGTTATTTTATCAATATTGAAACTTTGTAGATCAAGATATTAAAAAATCCGTGATTCACAAGATTGAGAAACCTTTTCCTTTTTTTGCTTCCTCTTTTTTTCTTTTCCTAGAATTCACAAGATTCACTTGATTGACAGTTGTGTGCATGAACTTTAATATTCTTATCTTCTTTTTTTTTAACTTTCATGTGTTTTTTGTTTATTTCTAATGGACACCTGATTTTACTACCACAGAAAATAATTATAAAAATAAAATTATTGATTGGTAATGACATGTTATTATGTTGCTACATTTATTTTGACTCAAAAAATATTCTTCTTAAAGTCAAAAGTTAAAAATTTTAGCTTCAAATTAGATATATTTATAGATATAAAATCAAATCTACTTGAACACGTCTAATAAGTGGAACCAAAATAAAGTGCATGTTTAATTCTGCGATGGTAAAAATTGATTTTGTAATATGGATTCTGGCTAAAAGTTAGATGAAAGAAAATGATTTATATTTTGATACATTCATATAAAAGTGAGTTGAATAATAAATTTGAAGCTAAAAATCAATTTTATAGGCAAAAGCTCCAAATTCTAGCTTCAAGTTAGAATCAGTTTTGGAGGAAAAATAAACTCTACTCTAAAATAACCGAACATGTCAAAATCAATTCTACACTTCTAGAATCAGTTTTGTCGGTTCCGAAAGTGGAACCAAACATAGTTTCTTATAGAATCAGCTTGTCTTTCATTTTGTTTTCTCAGTTAAGCTCCTTGATTGGGGTGAAGAAGGTCATAGATCAGATGCTGAAATAGCTTCATTGAGAGCAGCTTTTACACAAGAAGTTGCTGTTTGGCACAAACTTGACCATCCTAATGTAACCAAGGTAATATTTTAAGATTTTTTTCTTCTTCGAGTTAAACCGTGGTTTCCCTTTCGGTCTTGAGACATGTACAGTTGTCTGAGTTGTCAACATAGTTGAGATGTCAGGCTAACGTAGCAATGCATCTACAATCTAATCAATGAATCAAATCGGATAAGAACACGAGTTATATTAATAAACAAAATGAAAATGCATAGATAAATGATGTAGAAGAGAATAGCAATTGAATGAAACATTTTAAGGTAGAAAATGTTTGAATGAAGCTCAAATTGTTCCGCATCTCCCTAGCATGCATTTGATATCATAACATGTGAAATTGCAAGCATTGGATTTGTCCTTAGGTTCAAACATTCATGTGAGAGTTTTCTTATTCAGCCTTGTTGGGTATGTCCTATAGTCAGTGATAAGTGGTTTACGGGTAATCTTGTAAATTGAACCATAGTATTTGAACAACAGTTGTACACTGTATCCCTAAGTTTGAATTATAATAGAAAGTATTGTAGTAGCTCTGCATTCAGAGACGTAGGCATAATTGACCGAATTCCGTGATGAAATCTCGTGTATTCTTTGTTTGCATTTTTCGTATCTATTTTCTTTTGAATTGGAGTTGTTGCTCTAACACGGTTAATGTCGAATCCATTTTGCAGTTTATTGGTGCAACAATGGGAACATCAGACCTACAGATACAAACAGAAACTGGTCATATAGGAATGCCAAGTAATCTTTGTTGTGTTGTTGTTGAGTATTGTCCTGGTGGTGCTTTGAAGTCATATCTAATTAAAAACAGAAGAAGGAAGCTGGCTTTTAAAGTTGTTGTTCAACTAGCTCTTGACCTTGCAAGAGGGTCCAATCCATATGCCTAATCTGTGTCATATAACTTTAACATGATAAATTTTTCTTTTGAGTAAAGTATCATTTGTTCCTGTATGAGACGATGTCACTATAGTCGTTGAATATATCAAAATTACTACAAAACATTCCCAAATGTGTCTTTTGTTAGTAATTTTATGATTAGATTGATTAGCAAAAGACATATTTGAAAATCAAACTAACTAAAGAAAGACATATTCGAGGATAAAACCGACTAACAAAAGAGATATTTAGGTATATTTGTGTAACTTTGATACATTTAGGGACTATTGTGACAACTCCACGTTCATTTAAGGATCAAAATGACTATTTACTCGATTTTCTTCCTAAGCCTAAGAATTTTTCATTTTTCATTTTTTACTTTATATAGGTTGAGTTATCTCCACATGAAGAAGATTGTCCATAGAGATGTTAAAACAGAAAATATGCTTCTGGACAAGACGCGAACTTTGAAGATAGCTGATTTCGGAGTAGCTCGTATCGAGGCTTCAAATCCTCACGACATGACTGGTGAAACTGGAACCCTTGGTTACATGGCTCCTGAGGTATAGGCTTCTTTTCTATTGAAAGTAGACATGCCATACTGTTTTCCGATTATTTCCATAAGTTCTTCAGGATAGCTTATGAAAACAGCTTATAGCTTATCTGAAAATAGACAAACTTTATATTATCTTTTGGAATTTTTACAAGTAGTTTGGTTTTGCACAAGTATTAAGTTGTTCATATTTTGTTTGAATTGGTTCAAGATCATAGATATTGGTATATTAAACTTACCTTAGAGAAATTTTGCAGGTTCTAAATGGTAGTGCATACAATAGAAAATGTGATGTGTATAGTTTTGGCATATGCTTATGGGAGATATACTGCTGTGACATGCCATATCCTGACCTTAGTTTCTCAGAAGTTACATCAGCTGTTGTAAGACAGGTAAATGAAATGTATTAAACATCTTTACCATTATAAATTAACACATCTTAGTGAAAAATAGGAAACCTACTAAGACAACTATTAGGAGGCATTTGTTTCATACAAAAATAGTATTTGAACATCAATTTGATACACCTAAATTCGACAACCTTTTGAATGGTTAATGTTGTTCACATACACGGTTAATGAAGTGTTAGATTTGGTTAATAAATATATCAAGTGTCTCATCTCATTAACTATATACTGAACTTCATTAACACCACGAATTCAAACGTGTTTAACCACGACTTGTAGGTGCTCATAATCTACATGTTGAAACACATGAAGCTGTGGTTAATAACTATCAAATTCATGATTAATACAAATACAATGATTGAAACTAGCTACATTTACCGTTCGAATGGAACTAACTGCAGAATCTAAGGCCAGAGATTCCGCGATGTTGTCCAAGTTCTCTAGCAAATGTGATGAAAAGATGTTGGGATGCTAATCCTGATAAGAGGCCCGAAATGGATGAAGTTGTCACCATGTTGGAAGCTATTGACACTTCAAAGGGTGGAGGTATGATCCCTCTAGATCAACCTCAAAGTTGTTTATGTTTCCGCCGGTATCGAGGACCTTGAAAAGATTTTTAACTATCAAATGAAAGTTCATCCCAGAAAAGTGTTCGTTACACAATATTTTAAAACCAGTTGGCATTTCCAGAAACAATGAAAATTGGTATGTATTTTATTTCATTGGAAGAAGAATAGAGAAAGAAGGAAGACACATGAAAGAAAATGTGAGTGAAAGGCATAGTTAATGAAATGCATAATTTTTGTAAAGCTAATTTGTACTTTTCATTTTCATTCCAACCATTTTTATATTATTGTCTCTTATGTATAAGTTGTACACTTTATAGTAGCAGCATCATGGATTGTTCCAACACTAATATATCAAGGTTCTGATGGTTCCATTTGATGTGATTTGGTTTGGCTAGATTTGCTCATGCACATAAATATGTGACCTATAATATTATTATAAGGAATTTTAAATAAATATACAATTTGGCTCTTAGGGTGTGTTTGGTTTTCTGCTGTGATAAAACTGAATTTTGAATGAGTCAATTTTGTAAAATTGATTCTGGTTAAAAGTTAGCTTGATGTAAATTGAATTTTGTTTGGATACAGACGTGTATAAAAGTGGGATGAACAATAAATCTAAGACAAACAAATCAATTGTATTGTAGAGGTAAAAATTCCATATTTTAGTTTTAAGTTATAATCCATTCTAGAGATAAAATCAAAGATAAAATCAATTTTATTCGACACTATCCGAACATATCAAAATCATTTCTACACCTATAGAATCAATTTTGCTTCCTCCAAAAGTGGAATCAAACATACATTTAAAAGTTGATACATTTTGTGTTCCTCTGATTTTTCTTTTTCAAGTCTTTGTTTAGGGATATAATGAAAGTTGTCTTTACAAGGTTTGAAGACCTCTCATGTCAAGTTAATTTTTGAATTGAGTTAGGTCAACTCCAAATTTCGTTTAAATGATCTAAAACAAAATATGTTAAATGATATCTTCAACTTATTTGTTACCTTTGCAAATAAAGATCATTAGATACAAACCTTAGATTACAACTTCATGATCAAATGAGACATAAGCAATGTTTCCACAACATAGAGCATACATAGATGATGAATTTTTGCCTGCATTTCTGGTAGAAGCTTAACCTAATATTTGAAATAGGAGGGGATAAAAGGTTGGTTTTGGATGGTGCATATTCGATCACCACAACAAAAATAAACCAACTACTCTTAAATGAAAGCTAAAATGGCAGAAAACTATGATCAATTATAGTTGATGTGATTTCAATCGCGGTCATGCAGATGCAGAGACATCAAAATACCATGATATCAAGACCATAACTTTGGAACATACTCGATGTTTACTCACAAGTATCAAGTATGGATACTACATGAATTTTGATGTACACATGTTTATGAGGTAACGAGTGATGTTCCTTTCCTAGTTGTTGATCTTTTATTTTTAAGCCAAAGAAACAAGACATGCAAAAACATCACAATAGGATGTCATGATTTAAGGCTTGATGCCATTCTGCATTTGTCTAATCTATTCTAGGAACGTAAATATATACAATTAAGGAGACAGATTCATTCCTGATTCACATAGGAAACTAAGATCCTAACAATCAAAATATATTCTAGTTGGTGACTTGGTGGTCTAAGTAGACACAGTAAACAAACAAAATATTTTATCTCTTCTCATATGAATAGTTCCATTACATAGATGAATTGATTGAATAAAAGTTACAAGCTTTTGTCAATTCAGTCTTAAAAATCATAATATATCTCAAGTTGTTTAACTGAATGCTAGATTCTAGGTAACAAGCTGAAAAAATGGTTCTAAGAACAATGTGAACAAACTTGAGGAAATGAACTTTGCCTTGAAGATTGTAGCAAATGCGAATTGAAGACTCACTCGCGATATTTAATAGCCGAAGAGCGCACATAAATATCCTTAACCAGCAATCTTATAACTTGGATTCGCCAAATTATCCAAACCAGAAACAACTTGAATAGATTCTATGACATCACCAACTTTGAGATCAGCTAAGAAATCTTCATTTTTGGTTACATAGCCAAAAACTGCATATCTACCATCCAATATATTTGCATTGCTTGGAGTTAGCTCACTTTCTTTCAACAGCCAAAATACTTGGCTAGAACCAGAGTTGTCCTCAAATTCCTACTCAACAACATAAAAGGAGTAAATTAAGGGTATGTTTGTCTAATTTTAAGATAACAGTGTATTTTTCTATAATAGAGAAAATCATTGTTTGGCCCTGTTGGCTGTTTGGATAAACAACTTAATTAACCACTTATAGGATAAACACTTGTCACATAAGTGCTTACGTATAAGTAGTTCTTAAACAACAAATATAAAGTCAAACCGTTTGTATATAAGCTATAAATTGCTTTCATAAACTATCTTGGAAAGCTTATAGAAATAAGTTGAAAACCGCTTATGGACGTGTAATAAGCTATCTTCATAAGTTTCTCAAATGGTTTCATAAATGCTCTTGTTAGTCGACAAACTCAAATAAATAAATCCAAATAGACCCTTAATATTTTCTTACCACACTCATTCAAATTAGATTTTTTTATAAGCTATTAAAAACAACTTCTTGCTTTAATAAAAAAAATCATTATTTTAGATTCTAATTAATTTCAAAAGCTTAAAGACAACATAATTAACCAGACTCAAAAAATTGATTTTTCACTGAAATAATCTGTAACAAATAGACTCTAAAAAGAAAGAAAGAATGAAAAGTGATTAGCATGCATAAAAAATGGCCATATCAAAGAATAGAGTCTTACATCTCTTGCCATCGCCATTGTTCCGAATGCATTAAAAGGAAGCTTTGTTTGAGCCTTGTACAGACCAAGCTCCTGTCCAAACAAGACACAAGTTTTGAAAACATACAAATAAATTTCAACATTTAATAATATGTGAAACTTCATGCAAGAAACTTTTAGCAGTGTAACACTTATTCCTGCTAATCATATAAAGGTTTGTGATATAGACCTCAATAGGTGCAAAAAGATTGGAAAAAACTGAAATTACTTGAAACAAATAAGAAATTTTCCAAAAGATATCAACCTATAAGTTTTAGGGCTATGAGCTCTTCATGGTATATATATTTTACCTCTAGAGTTTCTCCATAAACAGGTGCCTTTTCTCCATCTACCGTAATTTCTAATGGTATTGTCCTCATTTTCTCTGTACTTGGATCGATAAAACCCTCAGCAGGACCTTCTGGGTCACCGGTTTGGACAACAAACCCATCCGCTGCACAAAACAAGACGAAAACAAAACAAAAACAAGACTACCTTGGTGAAATGGATAACTAGAAAGCCTATTTTGGATATCCATATACAAAAAATTACATACTTCAATAATGGTTTATGTAGCATCGACACTTCAGATTGAAGACATATCTGGTGGTTGAACACCGACACGACACTGACACATGTAATTCAATTACTATAATTTTCTCAAATTATTTTCTCAAATTATTTTCTCAAATTATTGTAGGCGTTGACGTGTAAGTATCGTGTTTGGTGTTTGTATTTGTATTAGTGCTTCATAGGTAATGGTACAATATAATTCAGCTTCGATCACATACAAATGAAGTATTGATGGTCTAGTAATCTAATTACTTGTTAATGATAAAAAATGTAAATATCGGATTTCTTACCTCTCTGGATCTCCATGCCATCGTAAAAGTGCCGCTCTACCAAGTCGATGAAATTTCCAGCAGTCACGGGGGCATTATAACCGTCAAGAACTATGTGGAAAACACACTCTTCCAAGTTTGGATTGTCTTTAATCTTGACCTTCATATCTACAGCTGCTCTCCCTTTCAATAATGGCATATTTTGGTATTCCTCAGGAACTTCATATGGAAATCCATCAACCATGTCTTCTTCAACACTGCAGAAATGCAATGCCCCAGGAACATCTCAGCTGCAGTCAATGAAAGGTTATATATGAGAAAAATCTTTCTCAACAAGATTAGTTTTCCAAGTCCTCCTCAAATTTTCTATTGTTAGAAGGAGGGTGTTGTTTTGTTTACATCTTAAATCCTGTCAATATTCCTGTTGGCACGAGAAAAAATCCCCGCCTGCGGGACCTAGATGGGACAGTGCCCACAGGGATTCCCATGTACAGGTGAAAATTGACATCCCTAGTCAAGGTCGATCAAACATAGCAGGTTTTGGTAAACCAAATCAGTCTAGAGAGATCGTGCTAAACTTGGTAGGATTTGTAAGTGTCTAAATAAAACCTGAAGGGCTAATGAACTGGTTGTCTGTGTAACACCGACACTTTAGATTGAAGGCGTGTTCGGTGTCTGACACGTGTCAGCGTGCGCTACTAACACATGTATCAATTTCTTCCATTTTTCAAATGATTATCAGTGTCAATGCTTCATAGCCAGTTGCCAACCTAGCTTGCAATATCATGTTGTCAAAATGAATGCTTTTCACAAGCAGATTGACAAAGTGTGATCACTTGCTGCATAGTTATTTCGACATTAATATTTTAGGCACAGTTGGTTACGATAACCAGAACAACTTAAATAGTGATCCACTTATTAGACCAATGATCTAGCCCGTTGACTAGGTAGACTTTAAATCAATATAGTGACTTGGCTCAATAGATTAACGCTAACGCCTATAGCAGAAAATCTATGGACGGATAGGGTGTATATGTGGTTTATGCAAGTGATTTAGAAATCAAGGACTCACCCTCCAACATATTGAAGAAGTTCTTTCTGTTTCGGTCCAACGGCATCTCGATTCCTATCCTGCAGTATCAGTTCAAGCTCATCCATACCAGTTTCAAGCTTATCAAGCAGTTCAACTCCATGTTCTTTCTTCGATTCAGCTAAACCCGATACAATTAAGCTCTTCCCTTGCTTGAGAGCTCGAGACGCCTGCCTCACGTTCTGCATCTCATGTGAAATAATTCAGTTTCCATCCTTACGGGGAACAAAAACGAAACACAAAAGACAATATGAAGTCCAGATACTTCAAAATGGGAGATGTACCCGTGTCACACACGTATTGCATACTAATACTCTTAGAATACTTTCAGATATGTATCCTAGTATTATCTGAATTTTTTTGTTGTTATTTAAAAATTTGTTATCGGATACGTTTGAGATACTTGGTGGATACGTCTTCGTTAGGGTGCAATATAGACGAGAAATAGATCATATACAATCTGTGTGGGAAATGTAAAATCTCGACATAAAAAGAATAAAGAATCTTACTCTTTCGACAGAGTCGAGTGCCTTGACTCCAGCAATCTTGAGACTATCTGTAATATCTTCAAGCGGTTTTTGAACTTCTCTAATCGCCTTATTGTCAATAGGAAGAGCATATCTCAACAATGCCCCGGGGTCCTTAATCGGCGGTCCAGATATCAATACAGATAGATCAGGTAAAACCGAGTTAGCTGCACCCGCATTGTTAGGCCACCCGAATGTAGGAACTCCAGTTATTAACCCAACTGCTAGTGCTATAGATATCGCACATTGCTTGAAGCAAAATGATTTTTCTTTCTGCATCAAAATTCAACACAATAAACTTTGTGACTCGAATTGTACATAGCAGTAATCTCAAGTTTCATTGTAAACATAAGAAGACAAGGTAAATAATAACAATCAAGTACATGAAATGTTTCTAATTAAATTGAAAAATGAAAAACAAAAGAGTAAAAGAAGTATTTAGAGTTAACATCTTATCAAATAGGCAATGCATATGATTCCCAACTACACAGTATTTATTACAAGTAGTACTGAAGATTGAAGCAACTAATCAATAATCATGAGCTATGAACCATTGACACAAACACAAGACACGACACTAATATGTTGACACTGATAATAATTTGTAAAATTGGAGAAATCAAACATAACTACATATGTCAGTGTCACGTTACTGACTGCCAAACACTAGATACACATTCAATCTAAAGTGTCAGAAAAACAAGTGATTAGTACCATTCCCCATTTTTGTGGAGAAATTACTTGTACATAAACATGATATGAAGAAAAACAAACCTTAAAAATACAAAAATTCACCTTCCAAACATGCATTCTAAACAAGATAAAAGTCATCAAACTTCAAAATTAGCAAATGGGGTATCATATCTTAAAAAAATTCAAAATTCCAAAAACAAATTTATTCTTTAAAAAACACCTTATACTAAAAATAAAATTGTCAAAAATCACTTGCATAATCTCAAATTCATACCAAAGAAACAACATATTATTTAAAAAAGAACAAATTTTTAAAAAACTTACATGTTTGTCATGAAATTGAGAATGATGGGGTTGTTGTGGTGGTTGGTAAGAGCAACGAGTAGTGAAACTTCGAAGTCCAACATTGGTATGAGAAAATTGGTAATTAAGAAACTTAGAGTGTTTATTGGAATGAAACAAAATGGGGGTAGTTGGAAAATTGGCACAGTAATGAAGAGAGATGATAGATGAAGCCATTGAAATTAGAGAACAAAACTCATATGTGAGACAGTGGAAGTGAAGTTACAAATTTTTTGAGAAAGATAAGGTTTTGAGAAAGTTGAGGTTTATGTTTTGTAAAAATGGGTCATCATTGATTGGAATGTCTTCGTCCATTCATCTTGATACTCTAGATAAGATAACATAACATTCAGCCCACGTAATCTTGTTTTTTTATTTTTTTTTAAGAGATTGACTAATATGAGAGTGTAAACAATTTTAACACAAATATTGGATATGATTGTGTAATTACTTTATGATTATAATTGAAATTGTAAAGTGAAGTCAATTGTTTTATTAATTTGTCTCGTTCTTTTTCTCTCTCATAAGGTAATTATAATTAAAGTTAGACATTAAATGTGAATATCTCTTGTTGAAAAAATTTGAACTATGGTTAATTATGTTGCAGAAAATTAATTCATTCTATTAGATTCAACTTTAGTTGATATATTAGATTTTATTTAAGGATTAAATAAATTTTTTATTAAAAATAAAAATTTGATATTTTTAATCTCTAATAATAAAAATAGGAATTAAAAATATATAATTTTTTTTAAAGACTAAACTTAAAAAGTCGTAATTTTATAAGGACTAAAAATATATTTAAATTTAACGATGAGATCTACCGATGGTCACTCTTAATATTTTTTTTAAACATTATTCTCTTATTTGATGAAATACTAGGTTCCACTCTTTTAAAAATAAATCTCACGTGAAATGAATATGTATAAATTTCTCAAATAAGAGATTGAGAGTTATAAAGACAATGTGTCATTTTTTTTTTAATCTTAGAAGAGATGATAATTTTCATCATAATTAATTCATACAACTGTGAGGTTTCAAGTTCGAACTCGAGATAAAACGTTCAACTTAATATTATCGACATTTATCAGTTGAATTAGAACAAATAATATGCAACTTTAGTAATCCATTTTTTCAATTAGACAATTTGGATCTCTCTAATACAATAATTGTGGGTGATAAAAAATATTATAATTGTGGCAGTGTAATATTTAATGTGATTTATTGTTAGAAATTAAGAAATACAATCAAACATAAAAATATAATGGGAAAATCTAAAATTAAAATAAAATAAAAAAACTTCGATAGTTGTCTAATAACAACTAAAAAAAATATTGTGCGAATTTTTTTATAATACATAGACTAATTTTAAATATCTAGTTATTTTTAATATAATCACAGTTTTTAAAATAAATATATGAACTACATCTTAAAAATTATTAACACAAATATAAGATAAAAGAAGAAAATCAATTCAAATTTAAAGTATTTTTTATTGATGCATCTGATAAAAAAAATTAGAACTAGATATATATAGTATTGATATTTTTCCTCTTTTATAATACTAAGAAATATGAAACTTTTTTAAGATAGTAAATTTCAACCAACTCTATGTGGCCAATGTAAGTATGAGTTGGTGTTGAGAAAGAAAGTGATTAGCTTTATAGTTTGTTTATGTGTAGTCTTTAATTAGCATGATATATATTTGGTCTAACAAGTGCCCAAGTATATCATTATGATTATGGCTTGATCAAGAGACTTTTTGGGCAATTGTAAAGCAAACTAAGGGACCATAAACACGTAATCTTTCCAAGTGAGTCAAAGAGCATCTTCATCAGATCACAATATGGTATCACTATTTTTTTCAATATCTATACTTTCCCCACCTTAATCCCTATGAAGATTCTTGATTTGTCCTTGAGCGTCTCTTCATCTCTATCCACGTCACTTATCTCATTCTTACGTTTAAAAGTGAGAAATCTCGAGAGATTTTTTTAAAGTATATTTGAAAGTTTCTTTTAAAGAAATCTCTACCTTTAAAAAAATCCTAATGCATAGTAAACAAAATATAGCCAACATTTTGATATACACATTTTGTAGTGAATATTTTTAAAATAAACAATTCATTTTAGATAATAAATCAAATAATATCAACAATTGATAAATAAATCAATAGTTGATATTATATATATATATACATGATTCAATCATAAATAGTTATAAATATAATTTTTAATTTTTTTACTTTATCGATATTTTTACTTTAAAGGAGTTAAATTCCGCATTTTGATATACGATGATACTTTTTTATTCCATTTGTAAACTTTAAAATAAACAAATAAATAAATAAATTATATAATATGTTGTGCAGATAACGTAAAATGATAAAGTGAATCTTTTTTATACAATTTAAAGTAAATATTCATATGTTTTATCAAAATATATAACATTCGAATCATTTTTCCTATGACTAGTTCTTCAACGAATACATGAAAAAATATATATATATAAATAATATTTTTTAGTCTATTTAATACAAACGTTTGTTAGAAAATCGAAAAGTAAAACATGTTTAGAATTAATATAAAAAACAAAAGTAATAACTATATTATCATAATTACTAAAACACAAACAAAAACAACAAAAAAACATAATTAATAAGATATATATATATATATATTTAAATTTTCCATGCATATATTATAATGTTAATGAAGCATTAAGAATGAAGTCTATATATGAAAAACTTTTGTTTCTCTCTCACTTTTGTTGTATGAACTTTGGAACATTAGTATTTGGATGGATATTGACTTTTCCTTAGGAATAAAATAAATACTTTCATTAATTAAATTATATTTTATCAATATATTTACCATTATTATAAATACAAAGTGAAACATCTCAGTTCGAGAGTAATTCAAGTACTATAATTAAAAAAATATTAATTAATATTGCATTTAAAATTGGAATAATAATTTATTTTGAGATAATTTTTTTATAAATGAATCACTCATTATAAAACAGATAAAATAAAATTTTATATTAAAAGTTATAACACCAGATTCTAAATCTACTAATCTCTACATAGAGAAATTTGAAAAGTAAGACGAATCAAAATCTATTATATTCTAAAAGATCGTCCAATAATAAGCCCATAATTATATTTAATCGTTATTACACATAATCTTGAATGGCTTTATGCGTGCTAAAACTTAATTACAGACATTAGATGCAACTATTAAACGTTTACTACTACACAATGATTATAAATAAATCTAATCTAATATTTCAATTTTAATATCTTCATATTAAAAATAAAAAAGATCTACGTATTAAAAATATTTAATCAATTTATGTGGATTCATTTTTATCTTACATTAATTTAGGTGGATTTATTAGACAAACTACATACATTAATTATAAAGAAAATACTAATAAATATTATGAAGGCATTGATTAAAAAAATAAATATATAAATATGATATTGAAAAATAACGTGTTCTAACTTGTTTTTTGGGTACACACTTCAATTAATTTTTATATATATTCGATATGTGTATACATTATGTCTTTTTGGTTACAATATATATACTAATACACAATATAGTAAATCTAAATAAAGGTAACTTACTCAATGTAGATATGATATGACTAGTAACGGAATTCTATTTTGTTCATCAACGAGATGAAGTCATTTACATCAAGCACTCCATCTGCATATTGTAAAACAAAATATATTTTGTAAAAAATATCTAGCAATTATGGGAAGAAATTTACCAACGTTAATGCAAACATAATTAAAAACTTGTATAATCAAAATAAAGTTGTGTATTAATAATTTTATTTCATGAATTTATAACATTTTCTTAACAAGTTCATAGTATTTTTGATACGTTACTTCAAATAATATTTTAATTTATAATATATTATAATTTTTTTTATTATCTTAATTGAAAATTGAATATGATATGGGATTAATTTTTAAATAGACACTACGGCATCTATTTTATTTTATTTTTTCTTATCAGGGCTGGACTAATTCCCAAATTGATGACTCATTCATTCAACATTTGTTAGAGAAAATTTCATCTCTGATGTGAAGAACATTTGCTATAGATTAAAGAGAGATATTGTGTCTAATATATTAACCTTTCAAAAAAAATAGTCTAAATGAATCCTTATTATTTTTAGTAAAAATTGAAAAATAAAAGACAAATAAAATATATTATTAAAATTTACTTAAAATTGTCAGGTTCACCGCATGACCATGTTATTAGACAATTCTGTCTTCTAAAATATTATTTTTAATCAATAATATAATTTTTCTTCTTTATACATTTGAGTTCCTATTATGATAACTTACTGATTTTGGGAGCTTCAACAATCATTTTCGTGATCTCAGTAAAATTAAAGTTATGCCATAGCATTTATGCATAGACTTCGATGCATAGACTTCGATGTCTGTTGCACGTATTTTTTCCTGCAGTGAGAAATAAAATTGATATATTTAATTTAAATTTTGAATCAAATACGTAAAAAAAAATTAATTTACTTTTATTTATATTTGAAATCAAAGTAATACTATAATTACTAGTATGTAACCCGTGCGCACGGAAACAATGTACATTTTAATAAATAAATTGTTATATTAATATATATATATATATATATATAATTAAATAAATATTTAGATCTTATAAAATTCTCTATAAATATTTCGACTATTTTGATTTTGGTTGTAACTTTTATAAAAATAAAGTACATTTAGTAACTATTACTAATAAGACTTCGTTTTGTGAAAGATTAGACTAAAAATTATCATAATTCTATAAGAATTAAAATAAATAAAAAATATTTTATGAAAACTAAACACATACTTAACTTTAAAATATTTGACTAAATTGTGATTTTGATGCAAAAGTGTATTTATAATACTTACTTGATTAATGTTATAGAAAAATTAACTTACTTGATCTATAGTTGCAATCATGGAATCCAAAACGTTTTGGAATTTCCGGGTACTCTGGGCTGGAGTCTTCTCGAGATGACTTATAACACACGAAGAAGTTGAGTATTTTGCGCAAGAAAAGATAAGGAGATACCATTGTGGTTTGAGCAAGAGCACCAAATCACCACCACTACCACAATTGGAATTTGAAATAAGGTGTTAAAACTATTCTTTCCTCACTTGCTTCTGATTTTACAATAAATAGTATAAGAACACGTGCACTTCAATTATACTTAATAATTACTATTAAATATTAATAAATAAAATTAAAAAATATTATACATGCAAAATTTACTATTCTTTATCACGTAATATAATAAAAAAAATAGATTTATATAATTTAAATTTAAACCATGATATTTTCTTTAACACATTTTATTTATATATAAAATGGAATGAATATATTTATTATTATTTTTAAATTAATTATTTATAGGGTATACGATGGAGAAATTTATAAAACATTTTTTATTATTTAATATGAGACTACAAAAACATAACAATATAGTGTTAATAGTAGTGACAACTATCTTTGACACTACGAGAAAAAAAAACAAAGCAATGTCACACAATTGCACATAGACAACATTATAGACAATTAAACATGAAAAAAATTACAAAAATTGTATCGAAACCACTTATTTAAATAAAAGAAGAAAACAAAATAACTAAGTTGAATGACACTTTTATATTGTAAGATAAATTAGTAGTATTAATAAGGAGTATGTTTGTAAAAAAATAATAAATACACTTATTAAAATAAAATAACACTTATATTTAGAGACAAAATTTTCCTAAAAAGTGTTTATAATTAGAGACAGATATAGTAATAATCAAGACCTGAAAATGCAACAAAATTCTTTTTATAATATAGACAAAATGTATATATTAATTGAATCATTTAATATTTTATTAAAAAATATTTAATGCAGGTGGTTGATTATTTGAAAGAAAAAAAAGACAATTTAGTAAATTTATTTATATTTTACATATATCATAAGTAAGATTTAATGCAAACATCATTTTATAAATTTTAAAGATTAGTACAATAAAATTAATTTTTAAATATTCATGGAAATTATTTTAATTTTAATATTATAAAAAAAATGCCAACATAATCATAGTCTAGATTTTAACCAAATAACGGCTAACAACTATATATTTTGGCTATAAATAAATTTATGACATAATTTGGTTCTTGGCTTATCCTCATTTAGATTGAGGCTAGTCAAATATGTTATTCAAACTTTGCCTAATTTATTTAAATTTAGAATAAGATGTCAAATCAAATAATATTATATATGTTTGTTGAGTTAAAAATTAAAGAAAATTTTGAGTGGTAATTTCTACCCATCCAAATTTGTGTAAAATAGGAAGTGTTGAAATTTTTCTCTATGGGTTGATAATGACGGGTATGTATTGTGAGTGCATTTTCGAACAATATAGAGTTGTTCTAACTTGGAAACCATTGTACTCCTTTCCATGAAAATGTGGAGGATTCAATTGCTTGGAAAAACTCAATAATTATTCAAAGAATTTCACATGCACGCAACAAGTGAATATTTACAAAGTTTGTAATAATAATGTCATCCTAATATTTTTTTAAAAGAACAGAAGGGCCATATTGAGATCAGATTGCAGACACAGTTGGATTTGGAACATGATCACCATCATCATCATCTTTGTTTTCTCCGTTGAACCAGTAATAAGCATATAGTATGAGCTGAACAAGTCCAGAGATAACTCCAATACCATTGCTGATCTGCAAGAATTAATACAAAGGTGAGATATTAATCAACAATGGGTTAAAAATCTTTCATATTCTAGAACTATTCAAATATTAATTACTCACAATAATATAAGAAAAAAATGAGTGAATGAAAATTGATGTAATTGTTTCAAATTTTAGACCAAAGACATTAATTACCAGGACATAAATGTCAAAAGGGTGGATGAGAGCATATGTTGTCCAGCACGCTCCATTAAGGAAGTTAGTCAAAGAGAGCCAGAATGGCATGTATTTCACACTCTTTGTTTTGATAACCTTTGCCTGTTCATTATTTGTAACAAAACATCAACAAGAGTTAATTTGGAGTGAAACACTTCATATATGCCCGTTTCTTACCAATTCTAAAAAAATTGATTTTACTATTTCAATAATTGGAGATTTAAAAAAAAAAACATAAATTGTTTTGTTTTGTTTGTCTTAGTAAAAATCAATTTTCTAAAAAAAAAAATTAATTTTCTAAAAATGATTTTTTTAAAACTACTCAAAATCGTTTATTTATATATTCTTAATTTTTATTTAAAAATTGTAATAAACATATGACACTTTTGAAAGAAAACAACTTTTTTAAAAAGAAATTTTTTTACTGAGTAAACTTCAAGTCATATATAAAGTATATGGGATAGAAGTTAATTACTTACCATGATGGTAAGAGGAGAGACGTACATTATTATGTTGAAGATATCACAGATAATACCAACCACTAAAGACCTTTTGGTAGTGCCATGTAGTGCCAACATTGTTATAAGAACGATGGCAGCAAAGAAAAAAGCCTCTATGAGAACATAAAGTATCAACCTCTTCTGAAATTAGGGAAAAACAGTAGTGAGTAGCAGAATATATAGGAAATCATTGAACTTTCAAATAAGCAACTTGGTTTGGTTGGGCTTCTCTTAAAAGAAAAAACAGAACATTTGAGAAATTAAAAGCTTCTCTTAAAATATCAGTTAAAAGTTAATCAAACTAAATCATGCTAGGCAAGTGCGTTTAAAGATTTGGTAGTTAACTTAAGTAGGAGAATTATGGAATCATTTTTTTTTTTAAATATAAATAAATTTTAACAACTTCTATCTTATTTATTGATATAATTTTATATTATCTCTCACTTAATTTAATTTTTTATATATTTATCTAAAAGAATTAATTTTTACTTACAATCCATTGTAAAGAGAGTATGTATCATATAAAATATTGATAGAATTCAATGATTATACAAGATTTATCAACGGTCAACAAAGAGAAAAAACAGTGGTTTTATAGGCTAGTATGAGAGATAATTAATAAGAATGAATTATTTTTTGATATAGTTACTTTTCACACATGTTTAGTAATATATTAATTAAAGACAAATTTTAGAATAATTTATAAAAAATAGTCATGAATTAATGAATGGCATGGAGAATCAGGGTTGAAGTATATACATACCCTTCCTTTGTTGTTGGAATAGATAAAAAATATGGTAAGATAGACGAACTCGAATAGAAGCCCAACGCTATTGATAGTAACGACCAAAATGCTGTTTGGATGCACAAAAGGCATTCCGTAGAATACCCAAAATGCACAATTTAATAATGTAGCTATGTATGGGTCAGGCTTGAACTCCTCCACATCCTTTTGCTTTATAATCTTATAGAAAGTTGGACTGCAATATTCATACATTACATTATAACAAACCAATCAATAATTTTAACATAATATCACTTTTTTCCACCCACAAAACACTATCACTTTTAATTTAAATTAGAATATCCAGTTCTAAAATGGAAAATATTTTGTTACAAAAAAAAAAATTGTGACTAAACATTTAATCTTGTCAATAAAATAATTTTACACCTAATGAGAAATCACAATATATCCAAATAAGTATATTTTGTAATTGAAACTTAAAAATAACAGTCAAATATTGCACTCTAATTAGATGTAAGTGTAATTTCCACTAACTATGCATGTTCTATTTTCTCTATGTTAATGCAGTTCGTCAGAAAATCTAGATACACAAGAAAGTTATAATTTAATAAAAACTATAAAATAGCATTTTATTTCATCATATATATTAAGAATAATGGTTTGTTAAAAAAAAAAATCGTTATGAAGTATTACTACATATCAAATTAGTAAATTTTGATTAAATATCTAAAACTGTTTAACTCTATAATTGTAAAATTTATATATGATTATTGAGAGAGTAAAGTTGATTCAAATATGTATTTTTTGTTTTGGTAAATTTAAAATTATGTTTGGTATCACGTTGAATTTATCACAATAACGACAAATTATTATGATTTTGCTAAAACTTTAAAGTTTTAAATTTAAACTCATAAATAGTTAAAATAAAATAAAAAAATAAATAACATGGCAATGATGATGTGGAAACTTGTAGCACCAAAATATGATAATCTTAAATTATAGGGATAAAATCTAAAAATAAATTCAAATGAATGAAACCAAAACTTGGCAAAATGTGAGATATCAAAATCACATATAACACCTAAACTTTGTTAGTACTTATATAAGTCACTATAAATAAGTTATACAATGATGTTTAGATTTGAAACGTATTTATAATAGTTGTTGAATATATCAAACTTTCATAAACATACATAAATCTATCTTTTGTTACAATAACTTTAATACTACAACAGTTTTAATACTCGAATGCATTTTCTGACCATTAATTTAATCCTTGGATATATTTTTTGTTATTCAATTAAATTCATAAAATAACCATCAAAACATACATTTAAAGTGCAATTTTATTTTATAAGATTATATATTATAAGATGTGTTTTAATTTCAGTGCTATGGTAACAAGTATCAACATCTCATAAATCAAGAAACTAAATTGTCTACTTTTTACCAAAAATTAAATATTTTGTCACCATACATAAATAATAACTGAAATTTAAATTTCATACTAGTACCCTACAGAAAAACAGGGGGCGTTCATTGAGTTCAGTGTTGGGTTAATTAATTTACCTTATATACTCATTAAACTCAATAAATTTACTGATAAGAACAAAAAGAAAAATAGAGTGCATTATCACTACTTACTTTACATGCAAGATAAATCACGATTCACGCATACACAAAAAAATAAAAAATAAAAAAATAACAGAGTAAAGAGAGAAAGAGAGTTTAATTACGCTGGTGAGAAGAACAAACCGAACGAGATAACATTGCCTGCATTATTCAAAATAACATCGATCAAATTATTTTTTCATACATAATTAAATTGATTAATTTAATTATCAGAAAAAAAAGGTTAAAATTAACGGAAACCGAAAAACTTATGGAACTGAATTAACGAAAATTAATGAATCATAAACACATTAATTAATGCAATGCAAATCAAATTAAAACTCGAACATAGAAATTCAATTCATATTTGTTACGAATGAAAAAGAGAAGATGAAGTATAATAAGAAACCTATAATTCCAACAATGTTACGAGCTAATGAAGCGGTCACCATTTTTGTGCAGAGATAATGCAAAACAGAAAACACGTTGAAAAGAAAAGAGAGAGAAAGAGAAGAAGAAGAAGAAGAAGAACAGAATGCGTGAGCGAAGAAGGAGACTGAAACAAGTTACGGTTATATAGAGTTTTTTTATTTCTATTTTTTTTTTATTAGTAGAAATTTGTTTTTGAAAAACTAATATATTTGTAATCGCGATATTTACAACTTTATTTTCGGAGTTTAAGTTGGTGTTTTTTCAAAAGTTGTTATTAAAACAACTTTTTTCTTTAAACCTATCTGTATTGAAATTTTTAGGTATTTCGTTAATATCATTATAAATTTAATTTAAGCATGTAAGTTGGTATTATTAAACTGAATATTATTTCTCAAATCTAAATATAAAATTTTATAATTTTGTACGAATTTTTTATTATTATTTAAATATAAATTAAAAAAATTAATCTAAATTCAAATTTTAGCATTAAACAAAGTTAAAACCTATTTTTAATTTGTAATTTTTATTATTTTATTCGACATTTATAATAAAACTACGACACAAAGTTATGCATATAAAAAAAAATAGTTCTAGTAATAAATTTATGTAAAAGTGTTTATCATTTTGATGTACAATTACTGATATCATAAGAAATATTTTTTTTCTACATTAAATAGATAAAGTTTTGTAAATAAATTATTAATAGATCTAAAATGGTATTAAAGGGAAAAAAATATAAAATAGAAGGGGATTTGTATAGTATATTTAAAAATTAAAATGTTTTGGTACGTTTTTTTTTCTCTAAATCAATAAATTAACAATTATTTTACGAATTAAAGAATTATTTACCGACTTTTGTATTTTTGAAAAGATAATTTCATAAGAAAAAATATCATTTCATTGTTTATAAATATTATACTAAAATTTTATATTTTATCATAAAAAATATAGAATATTCACTATTATGAATAACAAAAATTAAAAACAAAATTATTTTATTTATATTTTGATAAATAATATTTAGTTATTATAATTATATAAATACTAAGAAATATTTAAAAAAAATACTTATTTAACTATTTATTTAAATATTAAATATACCACTTAAGGATAAATTCTCAAAATAGAATCTTATAATTAAGTATAAAGGTAGCACTTCTTATTTTAGGTTTTTGGTTTAGATTGCATTTTTGGCTTTCAAGAATTTAGAGGATTTTGATCCCTTAACGAAAATGCAGGGGTTTGTTTACTTTCATGGATGGATGAGAGGCTGACGTGGCTACTAATAGAACTATAATCGATTAGTTTTGTTAATTTACAAATTATAGAATTTTTAGATAAGTTAATTTAAATAATTAATATTTTAAAGTATATAATTTATTTATTTATTTTAATTTAAAATAAATGAAATAGATAAATAAATACAAAATATATAAATTGATAAATTTTAAATTAGTACTTTTAAAATATTTCAAATACTAATTAATAATATTTTTTATATCATTTATATTTTAAATTAATTAAACTATTAAGTTTATTAAACATTTCCAATATCTTATCACCTATTAACTGTAGTTATATTATAAGGATCAAATATCAATCAAGTTGTTAGTTTTGTTAGTAACTTACTAGCTATCTAACTCAAATGGTCACAAAAATATAATCTTTCATTCAATTAGTATTCAATGAGCACAAAAATGTAATATTTCCGTCAATTAATATGAGGTTTATTCAATAAAATTTATTTTTTATTATACTATATATTACGTTGTAAGTTAATTTTACATATAAAACGTAAGTAATTAGTTTGGTTTCTATGTCATGGCCAAATTCATTATTTCTTAATATATGTGTGTTCAAAACTAAAAGAAATAAAATTTAGGGAAAAAAATTTATTAATTAGATTAAAAGATAGTTTATATACTATAGCTGATTTGTAGTTTTTATTTTTTTATTTTTTAAATGTTCTACTTGGTGGTTTGTTTTTTGTTTTGACAAATTGATTCAGTTTGGGTTGTGAATTGTGGTTGGTAAAAACAAGTTGGCAAATTATGTGGTTTAATTGGGAACAAGTTGTGAGAATATGGAGTACATTTTCCCATTCATAATTGTAAATAAATTTGAGAATTAGTGTTTACTTTTTAAATCAATTTTTATTTATATTTAAATCGGAGATAATTAAGTTTTATTTGAGAACGAGAGACATCTTTATTTGTATGTTATTTAATTAAAACTATATTTTTTAACCCTGATATAATTATAAAAAACCACAAATCAAAACAAACACACACACAATGAATATAACATTGGATTTTACTTTTAAAAATTCAAGATAATTGTTCATTCAACTCCTAATTTTATTTACCAATGCAAAACAACACTACTAGAACTATGTTTCAGATAATATTTTCCTTTTAAAAAATTGTCATGTTTTCTAGGGCTTAACGACAACCCTCAAAATTCAATCCAAATAATTTTTGAATTATTTGGTCCATCTTTTAAAAGCCCAAATAACGTATAACGTCCGATCAATTATGCAAATGCATATTCAAATTTAAAAATAATTACATTTCTATTAGAAATTAATGTTGAACAGTAACTAAATAACTATATGGATGCGTCACACAAAATAAAAGGATCATCAAAGTGATCTGAAAAGGTTTTGTATTATCATCGATCAAATATAGCTAAATTGTGTCTCACATAAAAAAAAATATATAAATTGTATAAAAAAAAACAAAGATTCGACTATGTAAAAAAGTTGTCAAATAGAGTTTTTTGGAAATGTGCACAAACAAATGAGAGTCAAACAACCATAAAATCAAAAGCAAACTACTTTATAATCTGCACTAATATTTTTTTTTTGCGAAGGTGCAATTAATTTTATACTCAAAATTTTTTGAAACAACGAAATTAAATATTCATGATTTAACATTTAAGAATATGGAAGGTAACTAATGACCATAAAATGAGAAACTAGAAAGAAAAAAAAAATCCTTTTAAGACTTGCAACATGATCAAACCCCACGTGTAAAAATATTTGGATAAAAAAATTATTAATAAGTTAAAAATGTTTTTTTATTTAAGTTAGGAAATACTGTATTATATATATATAAAGACAATAGAGAGGTGAATGACAAGGTGAGAGAAAAGTGATGAAAAAGGAAAGAAATTATAGTATTGGAAATGCCAGAGGTATTAGAAAATGTTAAAAGTAAATATAATAAAGATTTGTATTTGTTATATGCCTTAGTAAGTCATCATCAATAAACTTCTAATTTAAAAAAAAAAAAAAACTGTAATAATGAGTTAAATAGTTTTAATATATGACAATTATTTATTTTTCATATATAACATGGAATAAAAAATTTATAGTAGAAAATTAAGGATAAATTAAATTAACTTTAAATGCATTACACACATTATAAGAGTGAATAATACTCCTTTCATTTAAAGAAGCTTATTTTAATAAATATAAAAAGAAGCTTATCTCTAAAGTTTGTGTATTGTCTTTGAATAAGCATGTGTTTGGTTTTAAACTAAAATTGATTTTATAAAATTAATTTTTATTAAAGTGAATTGTATTTAAAGTAATTTATTTTTAAATATTTTCAAACAAAAATGAATTGACAATTAATTTTTACTATAAAAGTCATATTTAAATTTATAAGTTACACATGTTTCAAACTAGAATCAATTTTGCTCGAACATATCAGAATTAATTCTACATATTTAAAGTTAATTTTAAATGTCTCAAAAATTACAACCAAACACTAAATCTAAATTGTTTCTCAAAAAGAAATATATAGCCACTATTACTTTGCGAAACCAAATCACATTATGTGAACTTTTTGATATAGAAAATAAAAAAGGACATGAGCAAGTGTAGAGTAAGAAGTAAAAACATTAGTTAAAAGAAATAAAGCTATGATGTTATGATTCATCATCATGCACTAACTCTTCCATTTGAGGTAGAAATCTCATTAACCCCATTTGGTTTCAACTCAAAATCACCAACATCATCATTTTCACCTTTGTTATTGTAATAGCAAGCATATAGTATGAGCTGAACAAGTCCAGAAACTACTCCAATACTATTGCTTATCTGCAAGAATAATACACAAAACAATTTACTTTCAATTAATAATTAGCTTTTTTTTATAGAAAAAATTATTAACTAAAACACAAAAAAAAAAAAAAAAAAAAAAAAAAAAAAAACAAGGATAGGTAACTAATTATAGAAAGCATAAAAAAGTAACTAATTAAATATAAATTAATTACCAAGACATAAATATCAAAGGGGTGAATGAGAGCATAGGTTGTCCAACATAAACCATTGAGGAAATTTGCTAGAGAGAGCCAAAATGGCATGTACTTCACACTCTTAGTTTTTATAACCTTTGCCTGTTCATTTTATAATTATATGATCAAAGTAATTAGAAGACAAAACTTTACATTATAAATTTTAATTGAGTTATGAGATAGAGAGATGAAATGAGACTTAATTACCATGATTGTAAGAGGAGAGATATACATCATGACATTGAAGACATCACATATAACACCAACAATTAAGGACCTTCTTTTAGTGCCATGCAATGCCAACATTGTTACAAGAACAATGGCCGCAAAGAAAATAATCTCGATGAGAAGAATAAGCACTAACTTTTTCTGAAATTATTAGGGAACAGACAATATGGTGAGTACATAATAATACAAATAATATGATATATCTCTTAAGAGTTTAAATGATGTATAATTTGTTACCATAGTATTAGAATAAATGTCACTTAAAATTATTTTATACCGATAATATATTTCTCATTTTCTCTCTTAATTAAACATAGTCAAAAAATCATTGTCATGGTACTGAAGACAAATTTATTTAAATATGTAATCTCATCTTAGAGACTTTTTTTTTTTATAATTGTAATTGGACATGAATTAATTATTAACAAGTTAATTAATTCATGAAAAACCTAAATTTTATTTACAAATTAGTTTATATACTAACGACATTTATTTAAGATCAACATGGATCAGTCGAATCTTCAATTAACATGTCACTTCATCGTCTATAACAAGAAAATTTTATAGATAGACCATTTTAAGTGACATTAATTTTATAAATATATTTATTAATTTACAACATTTAGAGACTAATTTAGTCGAAATTTAAGATTTCAAAAAAGAAAACATGGAAAAGTAGTAAAGGAATTAGAATCAATAATGTAATTAAATGGAGAAAGGAAGACATACACACCTTTCCTTTGTTGGTGGAATAGAGAAAAAAGATGGTAAGATAGACAATTTCAAAGCCAAGTCCAACACTATTGATGGAGAGTACTAAAGTGCTGTTTGGGTGCACAAAAGGCAATCCATAAAATACCCAAAACAAACAATTCAACAATGTTGCTAGATATGGATCTGGCTTGAATTCTTCTACACTCTTCTTCTTTATAATTCCATAGAAAGTTGGACTGCAATTCATTCATCCATTCATTAATAACTACATTGAATTAATACAAGTTATGAAAATACTAGTGTTCATACAGACACTAATGATTTTCTTGAGAAACATAAAAGATGTTATACAATTTTGTACAATTACTATTTAAAAAAAAAATAGGGAACTATATCAAAATTCAAATATTATGAATAATTTAAACAATTAGCAACTAACTCATTAAAAAACTTACCCAAAAAATCTAATGTGATAAAAATGTAGTAAAGGGGAAAAAATCAGTTATTTGATTACTAAAAAAAGATAAATAAAATAATTTAAACAAAGTAACATTAGAAGGAAAAAATGCTATACCAAAACTTAATTTGTATCCTTTTGTAAATGTTATAGCTATATATATATATATATATATATTAATATTTATGAATATAAATATTAATAAAAGAGAAGAAAAAAAAGATATAAAGAGAAGAGAGAGATAGTAAAGAGAAATGAGCTAAAGATAAGCCAGAGATATGAGAGTGTAGATAGAGAGGAAATAGAGACTAAATGAGAGAGTGGAGAAAGATAAGAGGGAGACTAGAGAAAACACGAACATAAATAGAGACAAGAGGTAGATAAAGAATAGTGAGAGACATGAATGTAAAAAGATAATAAGAGGGAGATAGATGATAATTTTTTAGTTAAAAAAAAGATATTTTGGTATTTTTGAGAGCTTGTATTTGAGACAAAAAGTTACCCAATAGTTTAATGATTGACAAGAATTTCTGATTTTGTCCGGTCTCTTGCTCTCTATTTTGTCCAGTCTCAAGATGAATTTCTAAATTAATCAGAGTATAATAAAAGTTGTCTTATTCAACCATCTGTCTCATATATGGACCAATCATTTGACAAATTTGCGTTAAAACTTTGGCACAAACAAATTTTAAATAGATTTTATTTACTTTTTAATTGAACTTTATATTAATAAAGTCTTATTCCTTTAAAAATCAGATCAAACAAAAAATGAGGTATGTTATAATATAAATATTATAAGGCCTCCCACGACATATGCCTTAGATTATAAAATAGAATCAAAGTAAATCTAAGATCTATGGAATCATATGTTATAAAGTCACCATTGTCATATAGTTCACGTCACTTTTTAGATTATAATTCAATCACCGCTATTGAATAATTAAGATGAAATTCTAAATGTCTAATCCTAAACATTAGAGAAGTTTCTTAAGAGATTCACATTGAATTAGATAAAATTAGATAACGTGTTTATAATTGGTCTAAGCAATACTTATCTTATAAGCGGATTTTTGTAAAATTGAGTTTCTCAATACAAATTCTAAGAGGAAAAGACCGCATTGCAATCCTGATCTATGTCCCATTGCAATGCTGATGAAAGTCACTAACTCCTATGAATTTAAAATTGATCAACTTTAATTTTAACCTAATATAGATAACTTATAAGTTACTTCAGCTTAGTTTTCTAATTAAAATTTAGACTTATATATATATATATATATATATATATATATATATATATATATATATATATATATATATATTTAAATAGTTATTTTAAAGAATGATAAAATTATAAATAAAAAAAATTAACTAAGCTATAGTAATTATTTTAATATTTTGATTTTGATAAAAAAAAGTGATAAACTTTACATCTTTATTTTAAATAACTAATATATATCCCCCTAAAATAATTTTTGACTACTTCTTCTAATCAATGCTAAATGGATAAGTATTTGTATATTTTAAATGCTTTTATATAAAATTAAATAAATCGACCTTTTAATTAATACTATTATTTTAAAAAGTGATGTGATAAGAATTTTGTCAACAATAGTATTAAAATAATAGAAAAATTATATTTTATCCATCTCAATGTTTTGGCGCATTTGTTAAAAAAATGTTCAAAAATAAATAATCTTTTCAATTTTCAAAACAATGTTAATTCCTTTTTTATAATTGTACCTTTTAATTAATATTACTTGTTTCACTTCAAAGTTAATATTTTTATTTTACATTAATGATATTAGTAAATAAACTCTTAATTGATAAGAGTAATTTAATAAAAATACTATTTGCATCTTCTATTTATGCACTTATCTTAATATATATGAAATACTCAAGTGACTCACTCATGACTCACTCATTGTGAAATGGATAAAATATCATTTAATAGATACATATTTTTAAATTTATAATGAATTGTGGAGATGAAACTTCTGAAATGGTAGAAAATATTAAAATCAATTGTGTGAGCTAAGACATACTTTTACTTGTGTATTTTTTGTTGTTGAAAGTTGGTATAAATTTATAAATTATGAGTTTATAATTTTTAACATTAATATTGAAACAACAATTTATATCAATAAATTTGAGAATAATATTGCAAATGAATATAAAAAATAGAAACTAATAAAAAAGCTGATATATTCAATAGAAAATATCATATGCATTGAAATCAATAGTCAAACATCATAAATATTAGACAAAAACAAAATATATTAAAATCATAATAATAAAAAATATGAATTTTATATTAAAACTATTTTTAGTTTAACTGTATTATGATGGAAGAGTTCATGAGTAGAGTGTTAAGTAAATTACATGTACAATTTTCAAACACAACAAAATATTGCTTCATATATTTTTTTTAGTCTTCAAATTTTAGAGAAAACAATTCTGAGTAATCTAAAATGTGATCGATAAGTGAAATTTAACCCTGTAAGAATTCACTCACATATATTATTGATATATTTTACATTAATTGAAAAGAAAAATGAAAAAAATTTGAGTGATAATAATGATGATGAAAAACAGAGTAAACAGAGGAAAAGAATTTACGCTGGTGAGAGAAACAATCCAAAAGAGATGACATTGCCTGCACAAAACAAAACAAAATAAAATAAATTATAACACTTAGAACATAACAATTCAATATGCAAAATATATCAAACTATATAACTTATTATTTTAATTTTAAGCATATATTTTTCATGCATAATTTAATCTAAGAAAATACTTGAACTAAAAAAAACATTGGTTGGAAAATAAAACACGAACCTATGGTGCCAACAACGTTACGAGCTAGTTTAGCAGTCACCATTTGAAAAGATGTTTTTCTGCAGAGAAAAGTGTGAGAAAATGACACAGGAAAAAAATAGAGAAAGAGAAAGAGTGATAAGGATAAAATAAAAAGATTAGAATACACGAGGTTTGAAGAATAGGCCTATTTAATGTACAGGTTTTATTATTTTTATTATTTATTATATTTTAAAATTAAAAAATTTATAGTTATCCTTTTATGGTGAAATTTATTTTCAGGTCAGAGGAGTTTACCTTTTTTTCCACTTTAATATTTATGTCTAAAAAACATATTTTTGTTACGATGTGCATTGATTATTTGTTTCTTTTCAATGTTTCTTTCTGTGTTTGATTAGTTGAAAATAATGAATCTCACTAAATAAATTGAAAAGAAACATATTTTTAGAAGTTATATCCACACGTTAAACAGACACATTTTTCATGGTTAATATGTTAAAAAAATAAATTAATATTAGGAGCACTTGTTTTTTTTTACACACACTGGGTAAGAATATAAATATAGAAATATTCTTATGAAAATGAATTGGAAGTGGGGCATTTAGCAAGATCCTAAAAAAAATTAATTGTTATTGTGAATTTAAATAATTAAATTTATTTTCAAGTCAAAGGCATTTAATTTCTTTCTTTTAAAAAAATTAATATATTAGAGAATGGCTTCTAACAATTAAATAAATTATGTTTAAATATATTTCCTCCTGTCACCACTATACACAAAAATATTTCAGAGTTATAAAAAAATTTGTTAATTATAATTATTTTGTCAGATTTTATGTAAAATATAATATAAAGTTACTAAATTGTCACTTGAAATGGAAAACATTTAAGTAGTGACGTTAAGTTTTTATTATTAAAGTAAGAATATATCAATAATACTAATATTAAATGAGTTAAAAATAATTAATTTTTACTTATAATAATGACCAAATTTTGAGATTTTTTATTCAATATGATATTATTGAATGAATGTAACTGTTAGAATAATTTTTCAGGAGTAATTTGATTTCTCCTAATATATTGTATTTTATTTTAACTATAATTTTATTTAAACATTTCACCCAATGTTAAAAACCGTAATAATCCTTAAACTACTATTATTCCCCCAAAACAACTCTGGATAAAGAGATAATTCCCATGCATGTTCTAATGATCCCTTTTGGGGACATTCACACTTTGTAGTCATCATAATCCCTTGCATTGATATCCCCAATCATCAAGAGAGGCTAATTAAATAACCTTGTTTAATCAATAAAAATATCAATGTACTAATTTCTTTGTCTTAGTCAAAATTTCAAATGTATATGTTTCATTTCCTTACTATGATACTGAGTTCAAACTTTGGATCGATAAAATTTTAATTATTGAAAAAAATGTAAGTTATAACAATGCCTACAAAAAGTATAACAAACATTAAAGTTAAGAACAAAATTAACCATGCATAATGAAAGTGATTTTAGACAACAACAAAAAAAAAAAAAAAGAAAGAAAGAAAGAAAGAAAGAAAGTGAGAGAAAGTTATGTAACTAGTAATTAATGAAAATTAAGGACACACCTTTTCCCTTAACTTTTTTGGTTGGCTTGATTTGTCACTCTTTGCTCAATTTCTATGTGGATGGAGCAATTTTTGAAAGAGTTTGTGGAAAAGATTGATGCAAACTCTAGATGTACATAGAAGTATATAAATAGGTTAATAGGATGGAGAAGTATTTAATCAAATATAGTGGAGAAATATTTGGTAAGAATAGAAAAAGGTTTAATTATTTGAAATCTTATAGCTCTTTAGGTGTTTACTTATAATTGGAATAATAGAATGTAAGGTGGAAGGTTTCTGACCCATATTAGAGTTGATGATGATTAAATAATTTTTAATATTGTATGATAGTTAGTTTAACTATTTAAATAATAAAAGATAAATCTGAATAAAATTTAAATCAATATATAATTTCTATTTTTAAAATAAAATTTTACTTGTAAATATTTTGTATTATTTTTTTACATAAAATATTGTCACTTGAAATTAAAATTTTAGTAACTTCATTTTTTTTATTGCATCTGGAACCTCTATTTTGTTGGTCTTTATTATGTTTCTTTTTTTACAACAAAAAACTCTTCTAAAAATTCCCTTGATTTTTCCTTTTTTTTTTTTTAAGTAAAGATTAGTAAATACTTTTAAAAATTCACACACAATTGTAAATTCTTAGATATAAATCTACAGACGACGTTCAACTTAACAATATCGATATTTATCAATTAAATTATTATTTAAGAACTCCCCTTATCAATATTTTACAATTTTGATCTTTTATTTTAATCATTAAAAAATTGTGATCAAACACCTTAAAATAAGGATTAAAATTGTACAATCTCGATATTTTTTATATTTTTGAAGGACTAAAGTGTGGTAAATTGATTAAGGACTACTTTATTGCAAAAGAGGAGATATATTTGACTAAAATTGATCAAAATTATATATTTTTTCACCGGAATTGATAAGAAAAAAATATATGTACACTAAAATCATATAATCACAATACTTATTTGAACTAAAAAGTTGAACTAATATGATTTCTCCTTAACATTTTTATAAAAAAAATTGTATCGACTTTGTACTAACCCAAGTATTTATCTGATTTTACTAATTCTTTTGTCCGATTTTAATCAACCTTTGTAAAAAAATGTTTGATGAAGCAAAAGTGCTAGGAACTGTGAACTTTATTGTGTGGGGGTTATAATTATATCGGATTTGGACTTTCTTTGCTTCCATTGATTATAGATGGAGAATCAAAAAGCAAAACGTGTTAATGTTGTATTTGTTCTATCTAAAATTAGCATTATAAGACAATAAAAGTCCAAAAGAGATTGAACATGATGTACGTGAGATCAATATCATGCATGTGTCCATATTCTAGAAAGTGTGTTGTGGGTGTGCTATGTTTCAATGGATTTGGAATTGTGGATATTTATAGAAATGGACATAACAAGATAATTAATAAATTGAGTTTCAATTTGTCAATTATCAAATTGCATAGATAAAACCTACTCATCAAATTAGTTCATGTACCTAACTTTGGGTCCATAATTTTGTATCAACTTGATGTGTACCATGGAAATGATTCTCTAATTTCAATACTATTCTATTAGAGGGGTTCTCATAATTTCAATATTTCATATTTGATGTTATACATTACCCAATTTGAATTTGAGTCTATTCAATGTTTGGTCTTAAATATCATCACGTGATCAAGGCAAGCAAAAATGAATTTGAATCCTATCTCAATATACATATCTTTAGAAAATAGTAGAGTTATAGTTGTTTATGTCATTCCAAAAGTTAGGGATATCAAATATAGAAATATATAAAAGAATTATGAGGATTTTTATGACCAGTAATAAGTAAAATTGATTGTAGAAACATAAAATTGACATTAACATATTTGAGTGTTTTTAAATAAAATTATTTTTTCAAAAAGATAATTTTAATTTGAAGTTAAGATATATAAAGCTTTTGCATTCAACTAAAATTAAACTCATTTTGATTGTTCAATCTATTTTTATGTGAATAAATTTAAATATAAATTCAAACTTTAAATTTTGTAGAACACATTTCAAAAAATTTAAATTGAGTTTGCTAGTACATAAAAAAATTTCAATTTTATGAACAGGAAATCTTTCATAAGTGGCATGTTTGAAGTTTTCCAGTTCTTAGGTTTTTTCATTTTTTTCAAAAAGATAAAAATGGATTTTAAATAAAATGTGAAGTAGAGATATAAGTTTAAGGTTATAGACTTAAGTAAGTTATAGCCTATGGGCTTCTAACCTGTAACTCCAAATAGCCCAGTACAACTTTTATGATTAAACAAGCCCATGATTGCTAGATTCACTACAGGCTTTTTTTTTTGTTCAAGCTAATCTGCTTCATGTGTTTGTCTATCTTCTCTTCAATAGTTTATCAGAAGTTAAGATTTAATAGTATATTTTATATCATTAAAAATAAAAATTCGATAAAAATGAATAAATATGAGAAATTGGATGAAAATTCACTTAAATTGTCAAACAAAATTGTGATTTTTTTTTTGGACGTCAGCAAATCTATGACATTAGTTATTGACCAAAAATTAAAAAAAAAAAGCCATATAAGTCAAACAAAATATGCAAGTTTTGGAACTTTTCAACTAAAATATATTTTAAAAACATTCACTAAACAAAATTCTTTATAAGCTTTTAGATGTTTAGGGAGAAGTTAACTGAGAAAATTTTAGTTTGAATAAAAAGCTTAAAGTAAATAGTATTTTTGGATTTTTTTTTTAGTCTTTTTAAAAATTTATTTAAATTGACACTAGCTATCACATTTTTCACTTAATTAACCGTTCCTTAGATTGCTGCTCCCATAGCCCCCAACCAAAAGATGACCAATCAATTAAATATTTGAAATAAAATATAAGTATATAGAGAATAATATTTTTTTTTTAATCTTTTGTTTTTAGAAGAATTAAAATTTGAATTCAACTTCTTTCAAAAAATTCCATCCATAGAGATTAATCTTTGTTTTTATCTTTGATATAATTTCTTATCCTAATTAGAACAACAACAAAAAAGCCTCATCCTAATTTAAAGTACAACTGATTTTTCATTCCAACAACACCAATAAGCAATTCTTTATTTAGATGCTTTTGGAACCATTGAAGCTCAATTTACTAAAGTTGGGCCACATAAATTGTTTGCAAACACATATTCAAATTTGTGTAATTTTTTGAATGCATACTTTCAAATAAAAATGTTGGTTGTAGAAAATGGCTCTCATAAGTGATAATCAAATCAGACACCGAAATCACTTTTGAATTTTTTTTTACACTAAAATAGTTCCATTCACATACTAAAAGACATAAAGTACATAGCATAGTGATAAGATAGTGTAGGAGCATTCCCCATAAAATACACAAATTGTGCATAAATCAAAGGGGTATCAACCCAACTTCTATAGCTTAACAATCAATTTATTTCTTCCTAAACAATTAATGCATCCTCTTTAATTTTTCAAAAAATCAAACTCCATTGGGAATTATAAGAAACATCTTAAGAGCAAAATTAGTCCAATATAGAGTGACAATAAAGCTACTCAAAGATGGTGTAGCAAGGGCATCAATAAGTTACAACATAGTCCTTGTTCTGTTGGACTATTTTCACCTTGAAGCCCATTTTGAGTTGTTATTAACACCTAAATTTGAATAACCACACCCTCACATCTCTAAAATATCAATGTTATCCTTTTGTCTTCTAAACCACAAAACACCTTACGGTAGCTTTTTCAATTTTATAGATTTAGGAAAAAACTATATTTTAATATTTAAAAATTTATTTGGATTACTTATTTTTAAAAACTGTTTTGCAAAACTATTTTTAATATTATACTTTTTAAACTTAAAAAAAAAAATAGATAAGTAGTATTTCACTTTTTATTTATCAGTTTTTTTAACTCTCTAAATGTTTTTCTTATCTCTAATTTTTTTTAAAATAAGTCTTTCAAATAAATTTTTTTCTTAATTATATTCTTTAAAACAGATTTTTAAATTAAATTTATAAAATAATTTATAAAATCTAAATTACAAAAATGTTTCAAACATGCCCTAAATTTCGGTACCTATTTTTTGTCAAAAAAGTAAAACCTAAAATTATGTTTATTCACAAATTCATTTATTTATTTATTATTTTAACAGGCAAAGTTGCATTAGGACTGCATCATACACAATGAAGTTTAAAACAAATGTGATTAAAAAAATAGAGTTTCTTTATTTAATGATATTTTATAATAATTTTATTTGTTTTTATTTTTTAAAAGATATAAAATATTTTTATTAAATATGTCTGTATTTTTTCTTTATTGTGAGTCTTTATCTAGATGTATTTAAATATTTTTATATTTCTTAGTTCTAAATATCTCGGTTAAATAGATATAAATTAATAAATAAATTATTAATATTTTATTTAATAACTATAGAAATTTCTATAAATTATGACATTTTCAAATTTAGTTTCTCTATATTTCAAAAGATGAAATAAGACGTTTTAATTGTCCTACAATAACATCAAGAATTAAATAGAATTTTTCATCTTTTAGTTGAAGAAAAAATAATATGTATATACGTTGTACTACTCTAAGAACTCTTGTTCACAATATTTTTAATAGTTGTCTTATTTATTTATTTTTATAATTTTGAATAGTTTGAGTCATATTTTCGAATTAATATTTATAAATATAAAAATAAAAGCAACTCAAATCCAACAAGATTAAAGATAAAGATTAGAACAATAAAACCTACAAGATACTATTTGAAATCTCACTAAATTAAAATTATTGATCCATGTTAAAATTTAAAACAAAGTAAAAAAATCAATAATTTTAAATATAAAACAAATAAATTAGAAACACACTGCAACATATTATAATAACTATCAATATATTATGGCTAATAACAAAAGTTAATAACGCAGAAAAAATTCAAAACAAAAAATAAAATCAATCCAAAGAATTAAGAAGTAGAGTCAAAGTTAACAAAAACAACAAAATTTGTTTTTTGTATATTGAAAAGCAAAGTCCTCTCAATGTCATCTCGTGAGATGTTTTCAAAGTTATACACTTGTCACGAGAAATGATGCAAAAATTTAGAAATGAAAAGTTTCTTTTGAAGTCTTTTTTTATATCTCAACCATGCAATACACTTGTCACAAGAAATGATGCAAAAGTTTAGTAATCAAAAGTGTTTTTTGAAGTCTCATATTGAAGAATGAAAAATGTTTTATAAATTTTTTTTTCTCGTATACCCTATAAATAATTAATTTTAAAAAAGTAATAAATATATTCATTCTATTTTATATATAAATAAAATATGTTAAAGAAAATATAATGGTTTAAATTTAAATTATATAAATCTATTTTTTATTATATTACGAGATAAAGAATAGTAATTTTTGCATGTAGAATATTTTTTAATTTAATTTATTAATATTTAATAGTAATTATTAAGTATAATTGAAGTGCACGTGTTCTTATACTATTTATTGTAAAATCAGAAGCAAGTGAGGAAAGAATAGTTTTAACACCTTATTTCAAATTCCAATTGTGGTAGTGGTGGTGATTTGGTGCTCTTGCTCAAACCACAATGGTATCTCCTTATCTTTTCTTTTTGTTTTTATTTTTGTTTTTATTTTTTGTTTGTTTCAAAATACTCCTCTTCATCATCCCTTGTATAGTAAGTGAATTTTATTTGAGTAAGTCGCTCTCATTCAAAAATATGTAACTAAAAAAATATAAAATTAAATTATTTTTATTAATGATTAGTCTACTCTTGATCTATTACTATTAATTGCAAAATAAAAATTATAAATTCAGAATCGTGTATGTTTAACTAGAAGGTATAGAAAAAGAAAATAAGTAATATTATATCGATTAAAAAATATATTCATTTTTTTTTTTGTAAATGAATCATTTAATTGTAAGATAGAATTAAAATTTTCTAATATGTCGTTAGCCTCAACAATTCCCTTTCCAAATTAATCAGCAAGCACGCTGTATGCTTCTCTGATAAAAATATTAAAGGTAATAAAATTTATACTATTTAAAAGATTCAGTTATTTGATTGGTAAAAATATGAGATTGTTAATAAAATAATTGAAACAAAGGGTACAATTAAAAGGAAAAAACGTTATCCCAAAACATAATATCCTTTTACATATAACTATAGATATTTTTTAAACATAAGTTATTTAATTAAACCAAAAAGGATAAAATTGAAAAAAAATGGTAAAATTTAAATTAAAAAAACATAACTTTTAAAATTACATTTTTAGTTTCTATAAATTTTTTTCTTTGGCTTTAAGTTCACACAATATTTTATTTAAATAGTTTTAGTTTATATTGTTAAGCCCAACTCATATGTGCTCATAAATTTTTGCATGATCTTTTATAAGATACCTTTTAAATATGATAAATATTTTTTTCATAAAAATTTAAAATTCTTTAACTATAAATGGATTAAATATAAATATTTAAACTTTTTGTTAGAAATAAAATCCAAACCATGAAATCAAGTTTGACGAGTAAAAATAAAAAATAAAAAAATTTGAGGTTTTTTTTAATATCATAATACTTAAAGGCATATGCAAAATTTGATAGTATTTCGATTAAGCTCCAATTTATTTTGATCGATAGTATTTCGATTAAAAACATATTTAATTATTTTTATTACTCTTTCTATTTAAAAAAATGTTATTTAAAGTTTTTACACACATGTTAATAAATTAAATAATTAGAAGAAAGATAATAATCATTTTCCAAATTATTTTTATTAATTACTCTCCATGTTTTATAAAAAGTTTTTCAGATGAACATTTTATTTGTCTCAAAATAATTATTAATTTAGAATAATAATATATTTATTATTTTTTTCCTACTAATATACCTTTATTTATTGGATTCAAATCAAATTAACTACTTCACTAACTACAGCTAATAAAAATATTTTAGTAAATAATACTAATTTTACCATTGATTATCAACTAATCATTTGTTTAAAAATCGTACACAACTCAAATATGATATTTAATTTGAGACAAACGAAGTTTTGATTGATTTTCCACTATAATAATTGTAAAGTGAAGTTGATATTTTAAAAGTTAAACACGTAATAATTAAATGATACAATTAAAAAATAATTAAAATTATATTAAAAATTAAAAATAATATTCATTTTAAAATAAATTTTTGATATTAAAGTGATCACACTCAAGAAAAAACAGGTTATCCTTTATTTGATTGTATCACACAAATTAATAACTAAGAAAAAATATCATAAAACAATAATTTCAATTTTCTTCTTATGTGCAATTTTCTTATAAGTTATCTAGAGGAGATTCCAGCAGAATCAACGATAAATCAAAAAAACGGCAGTTGACGCGACAAAAGAAACTGGAAATTGTAGAAGCTTTTGAAATCTATAATTACAATAAATCAAGTAAGTTAATTTTTCTATAATTAATCAAGTAAGTATTATAAATACACTTTTGCATCAAAATCACAATTTAGTCAAATATTTTAAAGTTTAGTATGTGTTTAGTTTTGATAAAATATTTTCTATTTATTCTAGTTCCTATAGAGTTTTAATAATTTTTAGTCTAATCTTTTACAAAACGAAGTCTTATTAGTAATAGTTACTAAATGCACTCTATTTTTATAAAAGTTAGAATCAAAATCAAAATAGTCGAAATATTTATAGAGAATTTTATAGGATGTAAATATTTATTTAATTTAGTATTTTATTTTCTTTTATCTAATATTTTGATGATTTTTAGGTACTATAGACGCGGAAGACATGATGAGGGCCATGAGGTATTTATTTGTTATGCATAATGTAAAAATAGTTAATATTTGGATCTTCTACTTTTGTTATTTGTTATTTGTTATTTGGTGCATCAATTAAAAGACCATTCTATTTACATAGACAGAAACTTATCTTTTCTAATCTAATATCTTACATTTGTTGCACTAGAAAGCAACTTTAGATTTTGTACGAGTTCAAATCTTTGTCACATTAATTGGTTATGTTGTTTTCATATGGTATCTTTGCAGAACCCTTGGATTTGATATGACAAAAGAGGTATTATAATTATAATAATAATAATAATAATAATAATAATAATAATAATAATAATAATAATAATTATTATTATTATTATTATTATTATTATTATTGTTATTGTTATTGTTATTGTTATTGTTATTATTATATCCAAGCACATTAATTCAATTTTCTATATGCATTTCTAATTAATCCATGGCGCCTTTTCAGGAAATTGATGAAATGATAATCAAAATGGACACTAATAATAATGGAATAATCGAGTTTCATGAATTTGAGGACTTGGTGACGATCAAAATAGGAGAAAGAGACATTAAAGAAAAACTCAAGAAAGCTTTTAATTTTATTGATAAAGATAAAATGGTGAAGATCTTTATTATTTTATACAAATTATAGTATTACTTTGATCTTAAATATAAATAAAAGTAAATTAAAAAAAATTAACGTATCTGATTCAAAATTTAAATTAAATATATCAATTTTATTTGTCACTACAGAAAAAGATACGTGCAACAGACGTCGAGGTCTATGCAGAAATGTTATGGCATAACTTTAATTTTACTATAGAAGAGATCAGCCAGATGATTGTTGAAGCTCCAAAAATCAGTAAGTTATCATAATAGGAACTCAAATGTATAAAGAAGAAAGATTATATTATTGATTATAAATAATATTATAGAAGACATAATTGTCTAATAATATGGTCATGCGGTGAACCCGACAATTTTAAGTAAATTTTAATAATATATTTTATTTGTCTTTTATTTTTCAATTTTTACTAAAAATAATAAGGATTCATCCTTAGAGTATTTTCTTTTTGAAAGATTCATATATTAGACACAATATCTCTTTAATCTATAGCAAATGTTCTTCACATAAGAGATGAAATTTTCTCTAACAAATGTTGAATGAATGAGTCATCAATTTGGGAATTAGTCCAGCCCTGATAAGAAAAAATAAAATAAAATAGATGCCGTAGTGTCTATTTAAAAATTAATCCCATATCATATTCAATTTTCAATTAAGATAATAAAAAAAATTATAATATATTATAAATTAAAATATTATTTGAAGTAACGTATCAAAAATACTATGAACTTGTTAAGAAAATGTTATAAATTCATGAAATAAAATTATTAATACACAACTTTATTTTGATTATACAAGTTTTTAATTATGTTTGCATTAACGTTGGTAAATTTCTTCCCATAATTGCTAGATATTTTTTACAAAATATATTTTGTTTTACAATATGCAGATGGAGTGCTTGATGTAAATGACTTCATCTCGTTGATGAACAAAATAGAATTCCGTTACTAGTCATATCATATCTACATTGAGTAAGTTACCTTTATTTAGATTTACTATATTGTGTATTAGTATATATATTGTAACCAAAAAGACATAATATATACACATATCGAATATATATAAAAATTAATTTAAGTGTGTACCCAAAAAAAAAGTTAGAACACGTTATTTTTCAATATCATATTTATATATTTATTTTTTTAATCAATGCCTTCATAATATTTATTAGTATTTTCTTTATAGTTAAGTTATGTATGTAGTTTGACTAATAAATCCACCTAAATTAACGTAAGATAAAAATGAATCCACATAAATCGATTAAATATTTGTAATACGTAGATTTTTTTTATTCTTAATATAAAGATATTAAAATTAAAATATTAAGTGAGATTTTTTTATAATCATTGTGTAGTAGTAAGCGTTCAATAGTTGCATCTAATGTGTGTAATTAAGTTTTAGTACACATAAAGCCATTCAAGATTATGTGTAATAACAATTAAATATAATATGGGCTTATTATTGGATGATCTTTTAGAAGTTAATAGATTTTGATTCTTCTTACTTTTCAAATTTCTATATGTAGAGATTAGTGGATTTAGAATTTGGTGTTACAACTTTTAATATCTTATTTTAATGTCTAAAACTCTTATTTTAGTAGATGTAAATTTGTGGATACTGCTAAAATATCGTCAAATGTATCTTATAAAGTATATGTTGTTAATTTACATCAATTAAAAATAAGTGGAAGTAAATGAATAAATATTTTTTTAATGAGTGTAAATTAGAAAATCCATTTAAAAAAACCCTCACCATATTTATTTGTTGAAGAATTTGGATCCACCTCTCTCCATGTATAACTATTTAAATTTCACACATATCCTCTGATTTCTAAAATAGAAGGGATAAACCTAATTGAGATCATGAATTTGTGTATTTTACAAAATATAAACAGTATATCATTTAGGCATGTACTAGAAAAAGTGGGCACAATTCAACTTTAGGTGAAAAGTAATATTTTTTTCTTTTAAAATTTTATGAGATGGAAAGGAAAATTGCTTTAAAAAAATCCTTTATTTGTCGTTTTTTCAATTACAATTTACAAGCAACATCTCATTATTGAAATAGTGAGTGGGGGTGTTTCTATTTTGCTTAAAAGAGGTTATACTAAATTACCAATATAGTGTGTTTGTAGTGTGATGCTTGGTTACCACTAAGTGACGAGTGGATTGTCCTCAACCATAGGGAATATGTGGTGATGGGTGAAAGAGTAATCGAAATAATAGTTATATTTTATGTGACAAATGTGTGCAATGCATGTATCACAATCCCTAAATAATATAAATGTATTAGGTTTAGTTGGTATAAGGGCATGACTCATAATGGAGTTCAAATTATATTTCTAAATAATTTGTAAATACATATGTAAATGTGTTTTTAGCTTTAATATTTACTCTACTCCTAGTGAGTCTACAAATCCAACACACCTAGAATTGAAATAGTTAAAGTTAAAAATTAAAAATAAAGTTCAAATAATGCACATATATATTACTCTACTCTTCAAGGATATGCCATGTTTGAAGTTGAAAATTTAAAATAAAATTATTGTTTTTTATTTTAATCCTTATCAATATATTAATTTTGTTTTTCATTCATCTAAATATTTTTTATTTATTTTTGTCATGTGGCGGTCATCTAATGGATGATAATGTAGCATATAAATATTATAAGATAATGTTGCTATGTCTTCATTAATGTTACATATCACCATCATCTAATGTAATGTTGACACGTGACACTATCATCTTACATGAAAATGACGTTACTTATTTAGTTTATGTTTATTTTTTAAAAAAAAGTTAACACTAGATGATAAAATTGAAGATATTTAATTTTGTAAAATAAATAAACTATAAGATCCAAAATTTGCTATATTTACATATATTTTTTAAAAATCAAATACAAGTGCAACACTATCACTTTTTTTCCTTCACGATCTTTATTTATCAACCATACACTAAATGAAAGTTGCCCACATTTCCAAAACACATTTATTCAAAAGCCATTGTTCCTTACTAGGTGTCACTCTCACTCTCTCTTTAATTCCTTTTTACTACCTTTTCATTTTTTTCCCACTCCTCCTCTTTATATACCCTTGATAATTTTAACTTAAACAATTCCACCTCATCCTCCATTCAACTTTTTCTAAAGCAAAAAGAAGAAGAAAAAAAAACTTGGACATTATATATGTATCATAAAGTTCTAGCCTCCAATTCCATAGCATTTAGTTCCTCAACTTAGCGGAGAAGAAATTAATAAGTAGAAAGAAAGAGCATGAGATTATTTAATTTGTTCTTTTGCTTGTACTATATTTAAAAGTAATTTGTCATCTAGTTGGTAAGAATTTAGTTCATATTTTATAAGAATTTGAATTTTAGTATTGACGTGAGGGTTTTTATTGGTGGATAATATGTGGGTGCATATATAAATACTTTATGAATTGTAAAATTTTATATATATGTCCTTGATGTGTTTCAGATGTTCAACTCATTTAAAATTGTTTTCATTATAAAAAAAAGTATTTTATCATGGCCTTTTTACCAATCATCGCTCTTTTTGGAAATGCGCACACCTTTTATATTCCAAAGAATTAAATCACACTTTCGTAGATCATATTGAGAAAGCTATATGCCCCATGAAACCCATGGAAATTTATATATATATATTATATAATATATGTATATATAAAAGTGAAACTTTGTTGAGGAAATGTAAGGAACCATTCCACTCAATTAAAATAAATATTGAGAACGTATTTTCTTAAAGGTGTATTAGATATTAACCATCTAATTAGAATAAATAGTTGATATCATGTTTTTTAGAATTGTCAAAACGGACTAGGACTAACGGGTCTATATAGGGTCGACCTTAATGGGTTACAGGCTTTTGAAGTAGCAATGTCGATTTACAAGAAAGGAGGAGTTTGAATTGTAAATGTTCATATTTAAAAATTCCTAAAAACTTAAGGATTTAACATAAGAATGATCTTGGTTAAGAAAAAAGATAACATTTTTGGTTTTCATCGGAAAACGGAGAACGATCATTGTTAGCTTAAAAAACAGAAATTCAGTTTATGTTTTCAACTCAAGTAATTAATCAGGCTTAATAAATAAAGAGATAAGAGAAAGAATATCACACAAGGATGTATCCTGGTTTACCCAACTTGAGCTACGTCCAATCCTCACAACTGTGAGTTTTTCCACTAAGTGTTCAAAACAAAGAACCTTCTTGATTTTACAGTACCTAGTTCATATCAACCTTGATCTGTTACAAGCTCTATTTATTTCCACCCATAAAGAGATTTAATCACGTCACATATCAACATTGATAAGATTTCTTACAATCTATTCAAACTATACTAAACACTTATAGTTTGAGTTTTATAATAATGATGAGATTGCTTTGATAGAATCTGAGATGTCTCAACTCTTGTTTGAGATTCGATTATTTACAAAGAATTCAGTACAATAATAACAGAGTATGATATATAATCAGAACTGAATCTTTCTTGAGAAAGTGAGAATTTCAAGTATGTGAATGTGAATGATTTGTGAGACTTGATAGCACTTGAACTTCTGCAATTTCCCTGAGCGTTGACCTTTCTTTTATAGGCATTTTGGAGCAATTAATAATGATCAAAAGAGTTGTTGGTAGTTCTCTGTTAGTTTTGACCAAAACCAATATATATGAATAAAAATATTCCAGTCTTTGAACACTTTATGAAATCTGTTTGACTGAGCGTTTTTCTTCGTTCTTGATCATATTTCTCTTGTGTTTAATGATCCTTTATACTTCAGATATATTTGTTGATGATTTTGATTCGATTTGGAGTTTTGATTATGTCAAAACAATTTGGAGAATGATGATGAACTTCTGCATAATTATGGAGATCGACAATAAACTTCTGCAGAATTGTGGAGATTGATAATCAATCTGGAGTTTTAGTCTTTGATTTTTCTAGAGATTGATGATCAATCTGGAGGTTCAGTTTTGATCATTCTGGATGACTTCCTGATTAATCTGGATGCCTTGTACAAATCAAAATTGATTAACTTTCTTGACAGTTAAGCTGGGGAATGTTCAAATTTGTTTTAACTTGTTTGATTCATGACCTTTTATCTTAGTGATTTGAATGCTTTCTTTGATTAGAATGAATCCTACTTGATCCTTGTCAAGTACTGATAACATTAGCATGAAATTCAAAGGAATAATTTTCTTTGAACTAATGGAGATTGATCGATCTTGAGATTGTGATGATCAGTCTTGATCTTGGGGAACATTCTCCGTTTTATGCAGAATGTTCTTCTTTCTTTATTTGTTCAGTTTTCATCAAATTTCGTTGTTTTGCTTGACTCCTATCTTTGAATTAATTCACTCAAAAACACAAGTTAAATTAAGATGACATTTTAAAATCATAATTAACATTCTTAATTAACTTTTGTTTATTTTCATCAAAACTTTAATTTGAGAGTTTGTCTTAACAACTTTTTTGGATCGAGGCAAAAAAACTCTGTTTAATATGGACTACTAAAATATTACATGAGTCCGGCCCTAGACGGGTTGTTGGCTGGGTGAGTAACCTGCACATTTTTTATAATACTTTTTTTTGACTCATTATGTTTTTAATTTATTTGTGACTCTTTTAATTTGAAAATTTTTTATGCCCATTTTAAAAAATTATTGTATACTACTTATGCATTAAGTATGAATCAATTTAATTGTCTATTTTAAAAAATTATGATTTACTCTTTATACACAAATTAAGTTTGAATTTTTCAATTAACACAAACTCAATTCAATATTTTCAAAACCACATTATCCAAACAACACACAAATTAAAATAAGTCTAAATTATTCTAAAGTTAGAGATATTATCTAGCATAACACAAATGAATTTATATTTATCTAATATAACCCAAACTCAAACCAAATTCAAATAGAGTGTTAAATAGTTTTAATGTGACTCTAAAATGCGTGTTTTTAGACTCCTTAAGCAATGTTCACATTTTTCGAAGTATCAAATGATTATCCACTTAAGAAAATAAAGAAATTGATTGTTAAAAATATATAACTAACTAAAAATATATAACCAGTTAAGTGAGTTGGATATCTTTTGGACTTTTTTTATGTAACTGATTTTATTTTATTTTTTAAAATTGATTATGCGGATTGCGGGCTACCCATTACCTATACGGGTTAACCCGAATGGGTAACAGTTTTATTTAGACTGAAACTATTTGACCCAAATCCTATATTTTAGCAGGTTGACCCATTCAGACTAACCCATTTTGACAACTCTAATGTTTCCATTAAGATTTCTTTGACAAGAGAAACATTAAGGCTTTAAGTAAAGGTTGCCTTTATTGAGGGCAAATTTTTAAGTAGAAAATCACTAGAATTAGAGCATTTGGCACTCTAGTGGCTCTACAAGATTCACTACAAGTTTTGGTTCTTTGACTGGTTATATGATTAATTTTTGCTCCGACGCACATGTCACATTAAATAAGTCAAAATATTGATTTTTTTTCTCTACCATTGTCAAGAACATTTTCAGAATAAGAAATAATCACGTCAAACCATCGACTCTGATAACATTGTTTATCATGAAGGGACCGGAGGATTATTGCATTGGATTGAGAAAAACCACACAACTGAATTGAACATCATATTTTCACCAAAAACTTAAATGTATTGAATATATAGATCAACTCACTTATATAATGTTCTTTTGGGTTTAAATGTGAGTAGTTAATCTCACATTGACTATTAATGAGCTAAATGTTGGATATATAAAAGTGAAAATTCATATATATAATGTCTTAAGATTTTAAATGGAAATGTGATGTCAAAGTTTCATGCAGATCGAAGAGCCATTTGACCATGGCGATTGGATGCAAATAAAACTCATTCCTTCTAAATAGAGGATGTCCATCACCTGTATAAAGGTAATACATCTAAAAATTAAGTGAGAAAATTAAAAATAAAGTGACAAAACTAATAATTGATATATGTCTAAAACTCTAGAACATAAAGTGAGAATATTAATGTATATTGTTGATATATGTCTAAAATTTTGGTCCATTTCACTTTAATTTACAAACTAAAAAAATTCGTATTATTATGTATTTATATAAGATATTCAATATGGTCCTAATCTAAAGATGGATCGTAGTATATTTTCATCTATTAATGTTTTGCTCTTCATCTCAAGTCTTGGATCCGTTTTGTTTGCAGAAAAAATAGGGGATTATGAGGTGAAGAATCAACAACAATATTCTTAAACATGTTATGCATTGGTTAATTATCACATGTTTCTAGGTGGCATAAAACGTGAATTGTTCCCTTGATTCCTTATGCATGAGATGCTTGGAAGAATAATATATTGTTGAAATTTGAGTAACTTAATATATACAATGATCATCTCTCCTAGAAAGATTCTCGAGTTCAATTTTAATTGTTATCTTATAAAGGATAAAAGCAAATCAATCCATTACTTCTTATTAAGACGAGTGGATCACTTTGTTTATTTATTTTGATATATTTTTAAAGTGAACACTTCATTAGTATATCTTAAGAGTTTTGTTGGATTTCCTTCAACAACAAAAAATAGTTTTGTTGGATATGTACTAAATATATAATTATTTAATGTTATGTCATTTATTTTGGAGTAGTTGTTTGCAGTCTCTCACGTCATGTTCCTATTGGTTGCCTATTATTCTCAATTTCATTAAATGGTTTTTTTCTTCTTCTAAATTATACATACTTTTTCTTAATTTTAGATTCAAATAAATAATTATTCTCTTCAGTTTTCACCTAATCCTCTATTTATCTTTTCATTTTTAATATATTTTTATCATGTTGCAAATAATTGTTAGAGGTGTCAATATAGGCGAAAGCTTACACAAGACTCCAAATATAAGATTATACTTCATAAAAGCGTTGCAATAGATAGTTAGACACATTGATAAGTTTAAAATTTTTGTGCATTATTTGAAAAGGTTAAAGTAGTTTATAAATATGCACTAGACTCAAGTCATTGAAGCGACTTTAGATTGAGAATAAAACTTTGAATGCTTACACAATAAAAAATACATCAAAAAATATTGTAGCCGGTAACAAGGGGCTAATTAGAATTCTAAATTTTATAAAATTTTAAATAATTATTTACTATTTCCTCCATTGCAAAATAATTATCACGTTTGATCATTCACATAGATTAATAAATGGTAAATGAAAGATAAATTATAGTAATTTTATAAATTATTTTTATTAATCATTTGTGTATTCCAATTATTATAAATGCAAAGTGAAAGAAAAAGAAATTGAAAGTGATGGACATAATAATAATTAAATAGATGAAACAATTGAGAAATTAAAATTGCATCAAAAACTAAAAGTGTCAACTTCTTTGAGACAAATTATTTTTTTAAATGTGACCGTTATTTTGGAACTGATAGAGTACTTCTTAACAAATAAATGAATGATTCATGAGAGACATATCCCTTATTAAACAATATTCTGTTTTTTGGATAAACAAATGTTACTAAGTTAAATCATGTCAGTTTTCTAAATCGAATCTTGAACATCTAATTTAAAACTTCTTCAACGTTTTTTAATTCATCAACCTATCTATTTTCGTAGGACTTATTAATATATGAATATTATATAATGAACGGATATGTATCATTTATAAAAAGATATTTTAATATTTTATGATAAGCGAAACAAAGTGAAATAAAAATGAAAATTTACCACTCAATTATTTGTACATTTCTATGCAACTAATCAATTAATACACCTTTAAATTACTCTAAACATTTTGTTTTAAAAAATATAAAAATAAGTTTTTTTAACTAACACTTTCTGTTTAAAAAAATATAATTAATATTGTAAAACATATATACTTCCATTGTATTTTACCATTTTGTCGTGTTCTAAATATATTTTAAGAGATAAAGATATTAATAAAATTGAAAATTTGGACATGAAAATGTTAAAGAATATGATATGATGCCATTAAATTAGAATAGACATAAATAAGAGGATGGAATAATATGGGAATTACGCGTTCATACTGCGTCGCTCTACAAGTAGTAGCACCTTATTACATATCTTAAGAATAATATTACTATTATATAGTTGTGTTATTCGGACCCACCATTTTTTACAATTTCACTTATGTTGTATACTAATGAGTGTGTACATCAAACCTAAGAAGAAAGGATAAGAAAACTTATATAAAAATAATAAAAGATTGTATATATCTACATGTTGTTTGTGTCAAATTTTGTATCTGAAATACATTTAAATTGTGAACAAATTTTAAATCACAATTCATATTTTTGTTATAATTATTTAGTCAATGAAATCTTATATATAAAAACCAAGGTAGTATTAGTTTTTGTCTTTAACTCTCCATTTCTTAAAAGAATAAAATTATAGTAATTCATAATTTAGATAGGATGTAATAAAATATCTACCCAAAGATCATTCAATCAGCTTAAGATACTCTTAATTTATTTGTTCTTAAATAAAGCTCTTTAACCATTTAGTTTCAACTATTTGATTGTACATATACATGTATTTTAATATTTTGTATAAAAAAAAAATTGATTAATAAGTAAATTTTAAATTTAATCGACCGAAAAAAAAGTCGAACAAATTATGAAATTAGTCTTATTCAATTTTATAAAACATGAATTACGACAGACATGTGTTTCTATTTTGTATTATTTAAGTTATTGTCAGATATAAGAATATTCGATAGAGATCACACACTAAAATCAAGATAGGAATTGAAATACATTTTTCTTCTAGAATTTTAATTCTTGTAATCTTTGATACACATTTAAAAAGTAATAAGTTTTAGTAAATTTTTTTTAATCTTTTATTCAATAAATAAAAATAATAGTCATTAATGGATGTTTTTAAATTTTAAATGATAAAAAATAATAACTAATTATATCTTCATTTTCTTTAAAAAAAAATTAAACAAAAATAAAAATACACCAATGAATACATTATTACTATAATCTGAAAAAGTCAGAGGTTGATGTCTTGATGGGTTCAATGGATCTGGTACTATTTTGGAAATGTAAACAAATAACATTAATGTATTCAATGTTAGTTTCAATTAAGTGTCTTGTCATATTGGTTCCCCAACAAATTTATGTGACTTCATCATCTTACGAGTATTATAACTCTAAATGTTAAAACAATACTTCTTTATTTAATTGTTATTTTCTCTTTATTTATGCATGCTAAAAAAATCAATAAATTTTGTAAAATACTTAAAAAGATTATTACACTTATTTTTTTATGTAATAAATACTTAAAAAGATTATTAAAAAAGATTAATAAATATTACATTAAACTATAAAAATTAAAAATGATAACTAAATAAAAATGATAAATAAAAAATATATGGAGTGGATATATTTTTGACATTTGGAAGCCCCACCACGTGAATTCAATACAATCCACTTCTTTTTTAGCATTTATTTTGGATCTTTAATGTATAGATTAATAAACATTGTTTGTGATGCGTTGGAAATGTTGGCTTAGTTGAAAACACATGAAGAATTTGAATTTTAGCAACAAACATAACCATGTGGCCAACTATTTCGATACAACTTACAAATCAAATCGACCTATTGTACATTCATTGAATTAACATAAATATTATATTTTTATTTTTATTATTTTTAAAATTATAAATATAATTAAGTGTGATGGATTTAAAGTATACATTTTTTACACTAATGGTACATAAAAATAATTAAAGATTGAATTTCCAATTAAATAACTAAGAGATTGAACTTCAATTAAAAATATGAGATTTATTAAAAACCTATTTTTTTAATAACTATTTTTCCGATATAGGTTGGTTAAGAATGAATTTTGTGACATCTATATGGTAGATATTATACACCAATTATAGAGAATTTAAATCTATAATTGAATTGCATCTATGGTAGGTAGAAGTAAATAAAGGAAAGGTAGAGAGAGAATATATTAATAAAATTTATAATAGTGAAATAGTAGAGAGAATAGAAACTTAAGATGCAATTCAAATAGATATATACATAAAAAAGACATATTAAATACATTATATATCATTCTTAATATATGTGAAAAGTGATCGTAGTTCTTATAAAAAGAGAAAACCGTAATATTTTATTTGTTCCATAATACCTATCTTATTTAATCATTTACATTTATTAATAAATGAATTAAAGGAAGTGGCTAAGTTATTGGTACTGACAATTTTTGTACTACCATTCTCTTTATAAATAATAGCTTAGATGTAATGCACATAATAATTAAAAACGAATAATAATTATTAGTGAACAATTTTTAATTTCACTTTTAGATGGTACAATTTAAAAGAATAGTTAAAATGAAAACTAAAAATGACACTTTTTTAAGATAATCTTTTAATTATTTTTTCAAAAAAAATATTATCAATCATAAATATAAATTAATTTTATATAAATTATTAATTTTATCATTTTATTATAGGATTGTAACTCTTATTATAAAATAATTATACAATTAAAAATTCATATAAATTATTAATATAAAATTATTTATATCAAATAACACATATTCATTAAACTCTTTTTTTTTTTTTATAAAAATGACGCTCTTTCTTAAAATATTTTTTTTATTTGTAGAAAAAACTTCAATTATAATATACTTTTTAATACAAAATTATTAATTTTACTACTTCATTTCATAAAATAACTATATAATTAACGATTTATATTGACTATTAATAATCACCGTAAGTGAAATATCATATATCTCAACTTTTCGGTTATATAAATTTTTGTATATATTTTATTGTGCACAAAGTATTACTCAAAAGAAGAAAGAAAAAAAGTGAAGGCAACAAGGGGTAAATAAGTAATTTGAGAAAGAAGCAAGTACTATAAAAACCACAGTCCTCTGCTCTGAAAACTTTAGCCACAGAAGACAACCAAGCAGGCTGATACAAACACAACACAAACTTTCGCCGGAAAATCCATCTCCGGCGACCGGCGTTCATCAAATTCCGGCGAACCTTGAAATTTGAAACTGAATCTAACAAAAGACCACCGGAATCGGTGGTTTTGATCTTACTGTGCATGATGGGAAGTTGCATATGTCCGTTAGAAACTCCGGCGAGGTTGCTTTGGACTACAAGTTTCTTCCGTCATAAGCTAATGATCTTTTAATCCATAAACCCCAACAACAACAAAATCGAATTTTTAGAATTAGAAAGAAAAAAATAACTTTTCTAATTCTGAAAAATTAGTACTAAAAAGTGAGAAAAATTAGCACACAAAGTGAAATTTGAAGTTTGTGAAGTTGTAGAGAGAGAGAGAGAGAGAGAGGAAAAAAATGGAGTCTGGTCGTCTTTATTTTGATACTACTTCTGTTTGTCGTGGGAACAACAGCATGAATATGTTGTACCTTGGGAATGCTGATCTCAGTTTTCGAGGTGAATTTCTAACTTTATTTTTTTAATTTGTTGATAAAGATTGAATTTTTATGGTACCCTTTTTTTTGGATTGAATGAAATTGTTGTTTTTGGGGTTTGTTTTTGTGAGAATCGTATCTGTTTGGATGGTGGGAAGTTTAGGAACAACAAAAGTTGCTTTTTTTGGTTAGAAAAAAAATACTAGAATGGTTTAATTTGGGTTTGTGTTAAAGGAATCAGCTTGATTGTGAATTATAATTTGGGGGGAATAAAAAAGATGATATGATGTGATTTGGGTCTGTTTAAAGAAAGCAACTTGGTTGTGTATAAGAACTGGGTAGTGAGAAATAATTAATTAGAATTTCTCTCTCTTTTTATTTTTATTTTGAATTTTCTGTAAGTCAGTGTTGTGATTTGTAATATAGATGTTGATTGAAGTGTTTGATGTAAGAAAGAGTGAACATTGATGAGGTTTTTTATGTTTTTTTTTTTTTAAATGAAAGCAGGAAGATCAATGATGAGCATGGAAGAAGGCTCAAAGAGGAGACCTTTCTTTAGCTCGCCAGATGAACTGTATGATGAGGAGTATTATGAGGAGCAGTCGCCGGAGAAGAAGCGCCGTCTCACTTCCGAGCAGGTTGGTTGGTTGCATGAATGAATGAATTTGTATTGGTATTGGTATTGATTGTTCATTATGCTGATGCTCTTGTCAATTTTTCTCATCAACAATTAGTTTATGATATGATATGGAGTTTACCTTTTAATGCAATATGTGGACAAAAGGAGGCTTGACTTTAAATAGTAATTCAAATTTGTAGCTTTCAAATAATTGATTTTGAAACCATTTATTAGTGTGAAAAATCAAAATTGATTGTAATTGTTACTTGAGTAGTTGAGTTTAAGTGGTTAATAAAATTTAGTTAAGTTCGAATCGATCAGGAGTATATAGAAAAATGTTGTTACAGATTTATAAACAATATTTGCTGTTGTGACAAACTTTGTGGATGATGAATAGGTACATCTGTTGGAGAAGAGCTTTGAGGAAGAGAACAAATTGGAGCCAGAGAGAAAGACCCAATTGGCCAAGAAGCTAGGGTTGCAACCTAGGCAGGTGGCAGTTTGGTTTCAGAACCGTAGGGCTAGGTGGAAGACCAAACAACTTGAAAGAGACTATGATGTTCTTAAGTCTTCCTATGATTCCCTACTTTCAACATATGATTCCATTGTTAAGGAGAATGAGAAACTCAAATCTGAGGTACTTACTTATATACATGTTTACTATTAAAAGAGTTTGAATCATTATATTGTTATGAATGGAATAGCAATATTATGATTTATTTATTATTATTATTATTATTATTATTATTATTATTATTATTATTATTACTATTATTAGTTGGATTTGGCTTTGCCCTTATAAGCAAATTAAGAATTGGTGAACCCTTTCCATTGTTAAGGAGAATGAGAAACTCAAATCTGAGGTACTTACTTATATACATGTTTACTATTAAAAGAGTTTGAATCATTATATTGTTATGAATGGAATAGCAATATTATGATTTATTTATTATTATTATTATTATTATTATTATTATTATTATTATTATTATTATTATTATTATTATTATTATTATTATTATTACTATTATTAGTTGGATTTGGCTTTGCCCTTATAAGCAAATTAAGAATTGGTGAACCCTACAATGATTACACTTATACATAAAAAGGTAATGAATAGAATATAGATTGTCTCGCCTATATTGTGTAACACAAGGGATAGATTCTTGGATTCTTTAACCATTTGGTTGGAGGTTCAATCTATGAGTGATGTGTATGGAAAAACACATGTTGAAAGAGGTCAAACTCTTAAATAGAACTCAGTTATCTCGAATAATTAATCTCTACTTTTAAATAAATTTCAATTATCTCGAACGATTAATCTCTGCAGTGCCACAGAAGATAAAAAAAAAAAATAAATAAAAAAGAAACAGGAATATAAATTGTCTATCAAAAGTTGTGGGTTTGAGCTTCTGTATAGGATAGAATTAGTGCCTTTACAATCAGAACTCCATCATAAGGAAGCAAATCTCCACTTACCATAGAAGGTGATTGGGAGCTATCAAAGGAGGTCCTACACATAAGATTCTACACTAAAAATAATCACATACAATCCAAAGTGTAGCATCTGTTCTGAACCCCACCTGGTTTGAAAAGAAGGCCTTTTCAAAGTAACTATGCGAATATACTTTTTTAAATTTCACAAAATATGCTTAAGACTTCCTTTTGATAAAGACTGATGAATTTTTTAAAAAGAGGGTATGCAAGGTGGACCATAAAATAGTTAACAAGTGGAATGAAGTATAGATTATCTTAATAACATGTTGACTATTTCGCAGGTGGTATCCTTAAATGAGAAGCTTCAAGTTCAAGCTAAAGAGATGCTAGGAGAACCTTTGTTAGACAAGGAAGCTAATCCACTACCGATCGAAATAGCACAAATTTTCAGCATCAAGGTGGATGACCACATGAGTGCTGGAAGTGTTGGAAGTGCAGTGGTGGACGAGGGTAGTCCCCATGTCGTTGTTGACAGTGTTGATTCTTACTTTCCAGCTGACAACTATGGTGGATGTGTGGCTCCAATTGAAAGAGTTCAATCAGAGGAGGATGATGGGAGTGATGATGGGAGAAGTTACTTTAATGTGTTTGTTGCATCTGAAACTGAGCAGCAAAACCATGGAGAGGGGGAGGCATTGAATTGGTGGGGAAATATGTATTATGTTGCATAACTCAACAGTGGTTTCTTACTTAGGTTACTTAAGAAAGAGCAAGAACATTGTATAATTATATATGCATCATGTAATTTGGGGGCTTCGGGCGCTAGGTGTTGGAATGTACTGAAGCCAAGCTTAGTAAATAAAAAGTCCCAACAATTTGGGCAATGGTGTCCTGTGTTGTATTTCCAAATTTATAATAAACTAGTGAAATTAAAACCTATAGAAACTCCTCATGATTTTCACTTTCAAGTAATTTTTACTTTTTATCTACCACGCCATCGTTTTCACAGTCTTTTCTACAAAGGAGAGAAACTCAAGGAAAGTCATTCAAGACCATTTTTCTATCATGGGTACAAAAATGGTTAAAGGGGCATTTTGTTTCTGAGTTCACGGTAAATTAAATAAAGGAGCTGATAAGAGTTGAAAACTTGAAACAACATTCTTGCCTCGGTTAAAGAAGTGTAGAAAGTTTTAAAATTGATGTTCAATTTTTGCACCAACATAAATGGTCAGTGGATGGATGTATTAACTTCTATCGTTAAGAAATTTGTGTACAAGATACCGTAGAAGCTCTCGACAGCAAATCACATGACAGTTTGCCTGTTCATACAAAATGAGAAAGCTTAAAGAAACCATCCAACCATCCCCTCCCAAAGCATTGCCTAATCTACATTCGGCACTTTGTTAGATGACAACCAATACGCTGTTAAAATAGCTTAACAGACACAGGGACCACTTAACCAGCTTCTTTGATATGTGTAATACATCTCTGATTTATTGCTACAAATCAGAAATATCAATGGGAACAACACAGAACTCATCACAGTTGGCGAGATCAATGCAATTGCAACCCGACCCATAAGATATATCCTCATTTGGATTCTCAAACCAGTTGGGTGGGGGAGGTAGATAAGTATTCCTTAATTAAACCCCACGACCAAGCAGAGAGAAGAACAGTAGAAACATATGCACATAAAAGAAATCACACATAACTAACTCGGCATGAGCTAAGAAAATCTAATAAAGCAGATGGAAAAATGCATTGACTCTAAAAATTCCCCTGCATTCTAACACATCAGCAATGCCCAAGACAAAATCAAGGGCATGCGTGTGCAGGACTTTTGTTGGGGTGAAAGAGAGAATGTATAAAGAATGAAATATTGCCTACAACTGCTCGACTTAACATTGTTCGGACTTCCATCCTTTCTTTTTTTTACTTCTTTTCTTCTATTCCTTCTTTACATTAATTCCATTTGTATACATATATGGATCAGACTCTGCTAGAAAAATGAAAAATATAATACCACTTCTCGCTATGGAGCAACCAATTGGACAGCTGCAGCAAAAATCATTTCAAAATTGGAAGCATCCTCAGAAAACCTTCATACTGGTGCCCTCACAGAAAGCAGATAATCCTACAAATTCTACTTAGCCAAAAACGAGCATTCAAGTTAGCAGGTCAACTTTACCTATATGTACAAGAAGTCCACAAGTGACACCGGCAGCTGTGGCTTAAACCTGAAGTTGGCCCCATGCCCTTTTCATCCAAACTCATGCATCCTTGCATGATCATATCAGACCACATAAAGTGGACCAGCTTTCTGATTTTCTCAGCCAAGAATATAGTATAAGATTAACCATCTTGTTCCTTCCTTTTTCTGTTTGACTTCCGGCTTGCTTTGGATTTATCTGCATCCGCAGGGATCACCGGTTTCAGTTCCGCAATGGCAGGAGGGTCAGAGCTGTCAGCAAAACTTGAATTGGGCATTTTCTCATACATGATGGCTGAATCAAGGGAGTATATGCGAAGAGCAAGCGAAGGCAAAGTAGAAGATTTGGCAGCAGCTGAGTATGATGACCAGTACCACCAGTCATTCCTTAAGAACTCCGTCTTAATCATATCCTCCAGTGTAATTATTGCCTGAACCATCTGAGAAATCAGAAGGAACATTAATCAAAATACTCAATATTAGGCTATCTGTAATTTATTTGAGCTAGAAACACAGCATAATAACTGTTCAAGTCCATGTACACATAAAACAGCTACTTAACGTTGATATGGGAGTAAATGCGCAATTTGGAATTAACTAGTCACAAACTACTGTTTATTTAACAAATAATCTCAGCAAGCTAGTCACGTGTGCTTTGAAATAGCTGGATGTCCGTTAATGGAGAAATGTACATGCAAGAGTGAAAGAAATAAGACAAACCTGATATATAGTCTCGGCAGATTTAACAAATGCACGCCAGGCCTGTCTTCTGTCCAACTGTGCCTTTGATGGTCTTAGAGCAACTTTTGGAAGTGCAGCTTCCATATCAAGTAGATTAATCTTTAGTTGCCTCAAAATATGAGAAACTTTTCCAACTAGTGGTCTCAAGGACGACAAAGGAACCACACAGCAGCCATCAACTCCCTTTCCATCTCTTTGTTCCCCTAAAGATGATTTGTTGGATTTTCCTGCTTGGTTGTTTTCATTTGCAGATAAACTTTCAGTAGATTTTCCTGATTTATAGTCATGGCATACGCCAGCTCCATCAGTGGTTTCTGAAGAAACCAGGCTTTCTGAAGCTTTAGACACACCATCAACAATGCCATCATCCTTTAGGGTTAAGAATGGTGTATAATCACTAACAAAAGGAGATATGAAAGGAACAAAGGATGGGACACCATCTGAACCAATAAGACCAATTTCTCTGACAAGTTCCTTGTTGGAATCATTTGTCACAAACTTCGAGCATATATCCTCGAAGTTAAATGGGCAAGAGGAATCTTCATTTGAAAATTTAATCAAACTTGAACTTAGCTTGGAACATCTATTGATTGAGGTTCCAGCTGTAACAGCATCAGCTCTGGATTTTTCATGTGAGGTATCACATTTCGAGTTCCCTCTTCCGTTAGAAGATCCACTTTTATCTTTATTCTTCTCCAAGGCAAGAAGTCCTGCATTACATTTGCCATCATTGTGTCCCTCAAACTCAACATCACTCAAAAAGGTTTTGTGGCAATACAAGCAATGTTTACTAGAAGGCCATATGGGCTCTAGGCACTCACACCTATACAACTTTTCATCATTAGTTGTTCTAGCCTTTTTACTTTGCTTCTTCAACACCTCAGCAGTATCCAACTCAAAGAAGGGACCAAATTTCATTTCCAGCAAGGAAGTGGCCTTTGTGACAAGAGAATTAGATACTGCATTTCTTGGCAAATAAACAGATCCTTGGTCCTCAACCTGACCTTCAGTGTGTGCATTAATAGACTCTTGAAGTCTATATTTTGACCTCAGCATAATGGAATCTCTCAGTTCTTTTTCTTTAGGGTCATTATCTTTTAACCAACCCAATAGCTCTTCAATTTCTGAATCAGTTTCATAAGCAATCCACGGTGAACTATTGCCTAAAGCATTAAATGGTTGGGACATCAAAGGAGAGCAGTCCTTGATCAACCCCAACATCTTATAGTTATTCTTCTCAGATAATGCACAATGCTGGAGGGCAGAAAACTTCTCTGAAGAATCTTTGCCAACTGACAATCCTCTTCCATGCTGCAGAACAGCACTTGCATCGACAATTATACGTGAATGTCCCCTGGGTGTAGCCAAAGCCCAGTACAGTCGACCAGTGGAATCAATACCCAAAAATTCTCGACGAACAGAGAGCTTCAGCAGCTGTGCTCCTATGCTAGTCATAGAGTCCTGCAGTAGTGAAATATTACGCTTGATGGAATTGAGCTCAAGGTGGTATGGTTCCGACTCGTTCACAGCAATTTGGGAAACTTCAACAGGCACACATTTTCCTTGCTGGTATGTTGCAGAAGTAGATGCATCCCTTACCTCCCATTGCTGGTGGCTACCCTGTATATGAGTTGCTCCGCTGTAACCATTTATTTCTTGAGGCATGTGATTTGGGGATGGAAAAGACTTAGGAGATTTATCGGTACATTGAGACTCCACTGCCACAGGAACACTCCTATGTTGTCCTTCTATGGAATTCAAATTTTGGCTATCAGAATCAGAATGTGTCACAGATATGCTTTTATCAACACTATTGAACCTACACTTCTCTTTGGGAATCTCTTCTGAAGTTAGACTATCAACAAGCGCCCCAACACCACTAGCATTGGTGGTTGCAGTATGTGGCTTAACCAAACATTTACTAGTATTTGAGAACAACGATGGGAACCCTTCCTTAAGACCAATTTCCCCGGTGGCACTTTGCGACAATGCATCAAATTTTGCAGCTTTTGTGGATAAAACATCTTCCTTAATTTTCAGGTTTTTCCACTCTACAGAAAGTGCACGCAATTTCTGATGTAACTCAACAGACAACTCTGAACATTGCTCAAGATGCTGTCGTATCAGGGAAGAGTTGAGCAACTCATCGCATAAAAACTTGAGAAGGAGTGTTCTCTGCAACCATTACAAAAACATAAGCAAATACAAACACAGAGAAGATGCAATGTTTATAATAGTAGCCAAATCAAGCATCATAGCAATGTTTACAATAGCTCAACTAAAATGAATTTTAGCTTAGTAAGCAATATTTTTATGATGGAAAACCATTAATAGATAAAAATTATATTCTGTACCCAAGGAAATCGGTAAATGAAAATCAGCCATTATAAGAGTCAAGGGACAATATATAATCAATAAAATGAATGGGAAGCATATAGCAGCAGTATCCCATTACCAAAAAATAAATTGTAGTGGCACATAAGTAGGAGGAAACATAACATAGATCCAGAGCAAAATAGAAGAAAATACTGTCATTCTATTCAAAAGGTTTGTATTAACCACATGAAAAAACAAGGAAACATAAATAGGTGACTATCAACAAACCTCTCCCACATTGTACTCCCAATATTCCTTTTCTTCAATTACAGCCGATAAATGAGTTAGTGCTTCCAAGTAAAGACAATTAACTTCTCCCTGGAACTTTTTACTTCTACGTTTTCCAGCAATCTGTGCAAGTTCTGTGACATTTTGAGTTGCATGATTACCGTCAATACAAGCTGGACAGTACCAGTTTCCTTTAGGGATCCTTGCAAGTGGAGGATTCAGACAATATGTATGATACTCACCATCACATTTATCACATAGTAGAACACTGTCATCATCCCTATCAATGCCACATACTTTACAGACTCCCTCATCCCAAGGGGCCTTCGGAATCTCAATTGTTGATGCAATAAAATCATCAACTTCTTTTCTCATTTCTTCACTTAAGCATTCCACTTTAGCATACTCCGTAAACTTTTGGATATAGGCGACAACCTGTACCCAAGGAAGCAATTCAGATGTTCAGGTTCAATTAATAAATGAAAACACAATACTGATAATGTATGCACCACCAAGGTACCAACCTCCTCTTTATACAAAAATTCAAAATTCTGGGATAATTTTTCCGCCAGTTCAACTAAATCAGGATAATCACCAAAAGCAACACGAACAGTGCTCCACAGCTGTAACATCAAATGTACAATTTAGCATCCTCCATGTGTCGAAAAGTAATAAATACTGTAAGATTGAGTTGCATCTAGCAGAAAACATATTAGAGGCCAGTATTTGAATTTCGAAGGAAAACACAAGGAAACAAACAACAATGCCCTCCTGAGACTTCATAAGGGACACAGGCAAACATAAGAACACAATATACAAAAACCTTTACGAAAGAGAAACCATGCCATAGTAGCAGAGAAATTTGGCACTAAAATGGAAGGGTAGCCTAAAGAAAAAAATTAGCAGAGTGCTAGTTCAAGCAATCTAAGCTTGACAGGACACATACCTCACGCACATCCTCAAGAAAAGCTTCGTGAGATCCATCATAAGCTCCAGAAGCCAATCTTAGGTCAATCGTCCGGAAGTCAAGAGGGCGGGCCACCATAGCTGGAGATCCAAGAAGCCCCTCATCATCATTATCAGAAGAATTTATTAATTTTCTTCCCAGCAAATTGCAAAAAACTTTTGAATCATCTGCAGCAGCTGCACGACGTAATACAGTGCGGCATTTTTTCATGATAATGTCAGAAATAGATATAACAATCTTCTTTTTCCTTCCCTTGTTGGGATTCTGGTGCATTCCTTCAACTACATCCTTCAACACTGAAAGAACTGCTTTCTGTTTATAAACAACAAGGATATCCAACTCAGAATCATGGTTCATTAAAAAATCAAGCAATGTTAAGAACAGTTTATTTAAACCACATGATTGATCACATTGTAATTTAGAGAATAACGTGAAGCTTTTTGTTACATTTGATCCGAACAGTTTTACTCCCTCCCTCTGTAACAAAATATAAGCAACGTACATGTATAGGGAAGAAGAAGAATCACCAATACCAATGTAATCACTATATGCTATAATATTTATAGTTTATTCCAAATATAACCATATATTAAATGAATTTGAAAAATGTGAGATCCACTAATATAGAATACATCCATTTTTATTGAAAATTAAATAGGGGATAAAAAAGCAAATTAAGCAACTAATAAATCTTAAAATGTATGACTTTTTCTTATAATAGGGACCAAAAAGTTCTCCAAACATTTTCTTATATACAGACCAGATGGAGTAATATGTAAGGCACAATATATGGTGAAACCATTGCATCAGCGCAACAAAAATAGTAGTTTTACAATAGTCTTGGCTATTTCTATGTGCATGCACCGACAAAATAAAATAAATAAGTATAATAAAGTGCAACTGAAGAGCACCTTTGTTGGTCCAGAGGCATTGCCCTTGTACACTTGTTTACTAATTGAGTGCTCCAGTCTTTTCCTCGCCCAATCTGGCGGATTCTTAACTAGAGCATCATTAACACACTTTCTGATTCTGGTTCCCACATTCGTTGGTAATTTTCTGACAGGTTCCAGGACCTGTGCCCATTCAGGAATATTACCATCATTCGTCAATTTAATTTCAGAAGTTCCCTTTGCATCAGACTCCTCTTCTTCTATGATGAGTGCATCATTTTCTCTGCTCAATGAACCAAAAATCTTCTTCGAAGCCTCCGCAAGCAACTGAGAGTAAAATTATAAATACAAAAAAGAAAAGAATCATCAGCACTACTTCTATCATTTCTTTCAGTTTATAACTTACTTATAGTCTGTAAAAGTTCAAACAGACGCAAAGCATAAAATCTAAAGGGAATGCATGACACAGGAAAGATACTTTGCCTATTAAAAAAAAAACAGGAAAGATACTTTCAGAAATCAAGTAACAAGATGAAACATGCACTCAAGCCATACCATGCAAGCCTGAAGTGAGTAGAGTTAAACTAATAAAAATGCCTATACCAGCCCATCCCAGGTGCTAGTTAGTCCTTATAAGGAAAACTTGACAACATTACAGGAAAAGAGTGGAACTCAGACAATACAACATTTTGACAAGCATTTTATAAACATCGTGTTTACTAAAGGATAATGAATTATATAGTCTAATGAGAAGCACTTAAGTTTAGCATGAATACTCCAAGACTACATTGAGTATAAGCATGACTCCTATAATTCAAAAAGACAGTCCTAGTCTTTTGGCTGTAAGTGTTCTTAATTTAAATATGTTTAGCAACTTAGCATACTACTATACACATATTAAAGTGATCTTCTTATAATCTATTTTATTGTATTAGAACCGTAAAAACTCACATTTTAGAATTGAGTTATAAGGCCAAATTAATTTACATCAAGACCCATATATCAGCACTGTGAAAAGAAAGAGTATCTAATCATACTAGACAAGGTGAGGATTAAATTTGTCCATCATTTCTTAAGACAAAAGCTATGCTCTCACCAGCGCATCAGCTTGCATCCCAGCCACACCAGTAAGGGAACCACACAGCAAACCACCATCACCTCGTAAGCAACGAAATACTTTACCACTTTCACGGGCAGTAATTTCTGCAGACTCAAGGTTACCATCCATTGATAAGAAAGCCAAGATATATCTACGAGCTAGTTCTGGCCAAGTCAATTCATTGATAGGCAGCATATTGACCTTGGTTCGTTTAGCAGGAACTGCACTATCTATATCTTTCCTTCTTCCCCGTCTTGTCCGAGTCTCTTCAGAATTTGGATCCACCAGAGCAGCTACCTTTGATTGCAGTTCACCTATTAGCACTCTTAGTAATGAATTATGGGCCTTGGTCAAAGCTACACCAAAGCATCTGACATAGGTGAAAGATGCGAGCTTAACTTGGGCTTCCTCCTTCATTGCTTCTGTTTCCACTTGAATAAAAGAACTTTCTGCGGAACTTGATGGACCAGCTTCACATATTAGACGGCAATCGCCAACACCCCCTTTTGAACTTAAAAGTTGACTTCCTCCCATTCCTCTCTCAGATTTCTCAGGGAAATCCAATTCATCAAACCATGGGTTGATAAGTTCCTTCTCAAGCTCCTCTAATAACAATGGTTCTCTCAGGTCTAAAATTTCATGAAACCGTTGTAAAAGCTCCCAAACCTATGAGACAGAAACAAAAAAAGTGCAGGATTGTGCATCACAGCAATCGAATGATAAAATCGTAGACTGTTGGAGGGTAAAATAAAGATTTGAGTTGCACTAGACAGGTAGAGATATATACCTGAAAAATGTCACCAATGAGTTCAGTAGGAGCCCTGGAGCACAGTGATTTCCCAGGAGGTGGACATCGGTGTTCCTTAACGTATCTTTCAGTCAATCTTGCCTTCTTAGGCCTTCTATATAAACCTTGAACTGCTTCTTCTTCATCCTGATATTTTGATTGACCTTTACATTCAACCTTTAGGAAACCATTTTCCACTGTTGGTAATGAAGAGCTATTATTTCTACTGCTCAGAAGTTCATATTGCAAAGAATCTTGGACACCAGGAAGCTGTTCCAATATTTCTTGCACAAATTCAACATCAAATCCAAATCTATCCTGCTCCAACCATTTCTCTAATCGCTCATATAGACCTTTCAGATCATTGTCTGCATAAATTGCATCTGGAATGCTGACAGAACCAGGTGAACCACAAAATTTATCCAACAAAGTGAAGTGGGTATCACTAGTTTCATTCCTTAAATCCCATTTATGTAAGCCTGTTTCACTTTCAACATGTTTACAATATAATTTAAGAGTTCCTTTCTTCTCGCAGATATCCTTGCAAGCATTGAGTAACTTTTGAGAAATAATTCTC
>NC_021161.2:960323-991010 GCF_000331145.2 Cicer arietinum
AATATCATCACTAAACTCCATGTTATTAGCAAATGAATTTCCAGTATTATCATGAACTAAACCAGCAACTGGCCTTAATCCTTCTGATGCACATGATTCATTAGAGCAACTGGCAAAACAACTTAAGATGTCATTTTCCGTTGGTGCGCGAGACTCTAAAAGGATCATCTGGATACTCTCATCACCATCTAAATCCATACTGTCATTAGTCTCTCTCTGACCTTCATTGGTTTCGCTCACAAAATGACAATGACTTTGCATTGAAAGGATGGTTGACCCAACTGGAATAGGAAATTCTGAACATGAACACCTTTTAATCCTGAATATAGGACCAGGATCGCCGCCATCCAAAACTTCACACGTAAATAGAGAGCCGGTAATCTTGTCATGCCAACAAGATTTATAACCAACAGGAAAGATAACATTAACATCATAATATGATGGTCTTCCATCAACTTTTCCCAAAGAAAGAACATAGAAGTCCTTAAACTGCAGAGGAAGTTCATCCTGAAATGTATAAAAAAAAAACAGAAAAGTCAAGCATGAAGGAAGCGCTAATTTTATTTTCACTATAATAACTTCCAAAAATTATGTATTAGAGTATGAATAAACAAAAGTAACAACAACTGGAGATATCAATTATTAGATTCACTTACAGTGGATTGATGAAGGTCGGAGTGACCATTCTCTTTTCTTCTAATCTCAGTGGCTTTTGGGACAGTACCCTGAGCATTGGCACATTCCATATTTAAACCATCAGAAGAATAATCCTTATAATTACTATTGATCAAGGTTCCCTGCTTTTCCACAAAACCATTGGCTGCCAGAGTTTTAGAAGATTTTCTTTTTCTGGATAGGTGAGGCCCACCCAAAGAAAAAGACATTTCATTTCTTACTTCGGATTCCATAGAATTGAAGCCAGACGGTAGCCCCAGAAAATTAGCTACTTCATACACAGAATCAAATATCTTTCCATCGGGTGCACAATAAACTGCATATGGGTCAGAGGTGATCATTGATTTTCTAAATTCCACTCGCCAACCTTCCTCCAGTACACCATGCTTTTCAGATATAAAATCTCTAAGAGCCTGCAAAACCTTCGTTTCATTTGGACTCTGAGATGGTACATTAATAGCTGTATTATTACTACTACTATGAATTCCAGGAGGCAAATCCATATATGCTTCCTCAAAGCGTCTACTCATTGATTTGGTGTGATTCAATATATCCTCAAAACCCACTCTAACAGCTTGTGTCACAACTCCAGATGCCCTTTGGAAACCAAACACACCGCCGTTGTAGAAGTTTGAATATGCCACTGGAGCACCAAAAGATTTATCACCCAGAGTGTGCTTTCTAAAACCAAAGTGAATGTAAACAGTAACTAATTATAACAACTGGGAATCATGAAACTTAAATTATTACCTCAACAAACAAAACGAGACAAATGGAACCAGTAAGAAGCTAATAATAATATGTATCACAAAAACGGTCAATTGGCAACCAAGCAACAGAAAGCATTTCAGTTTCAAATAAACTTGGGCATGTGACAGGTCAAACATCAGGTACATGGGTATTATAGAAGTTATGTTGAGCTTGCTTAATAATTAATGCTATGCCAAAATTATATCAGAGTTACAATCTATTATTTGGGAGCAAAAAAGGGGTAGAGTAGTATGAAATTCATTATTAAGGCCTACTTTTGTAATTTGAAACAGGAGAAGTCCAAACCAATTTGCAAGCCTGTTAAAGGATATGTAAGTAAGTAGTATTGTTAATTTGTCCAAGGACAACAGTAAAGAAATGTTAATCAAAAATATGAAACGAACACGTCTATGCTGATGTAGACATGAACGGCCAGTCAAGTGCCATATTTCAAAATACTTTCTATTGAAGTCATCAATGAGAAGTGGCATGCGGTAGAATTCATTCTGATAGAACAATGGACAATGTGTTCTGACAGAGCAAGGGACAATGCCAGTTCCAGCAATACAAACACATGGAAAAAGTCAACCACGTAATAGCAGTCTGCCAATAAATGAAAGGGTGCCGAAGAATAGCTAACTACAGTGTTTTGCATTTGCAAGTCTCGTACTCTAAAGAACTAACCGTTTTTTAAAAACTATAAATTGGGAAAGATTTTAGACTTTCCATATCAAAGTGAAAACTCTGCCTAAAATAAATTCCACTTTAGAAACACTAAGTGTATATTTGATAACTGGAATTGAGCATGAAATCGGGTTTTGGAAATTGGAATTGATATTGTGCCTATCAATCCCAATTTCTTTTTGAAGATCCTTTTAGAACCTGAATCATAATTTCAAACAACAATTCCATAGAATTACAAAATATCCCCAGAACTTTTTAATTCTTAGCCAACACCCTAAAGATTGCCAATTTTTAGCCAACTTTCTAATTCTTAACACAAAAAACAGAAGATGTGTCTCTTATGCTTTTTCAAAGTGACTTCACCTATATTGGTAGCAAAACAAAGTTTATCAACACACTGGGACTACAAAGGTTGATTGTGGCATTGCGTACATCATGGCTGCTTCCCTAGTAGTATTGTAGGTACATAACATGAGTTGCACTCATATCACATAATCTTGAACCACAACTTCATGTGGCTGACCAAAAAACCCCAATTAGCTGCTGGCCAGAAGCGGTTTCTCTGCAAAATCTCTTACCAGAATACATGGTTGCAAATGCGACGGTTTGCAATGGGCCGGATGGCAATTTGGTTGACATAGCACTTCACTCTCTTGAAGGGAGCACTCTCCTTCCTCGTCAATAGAGAAAACAGTGGCCCATGAATCCATCATTCCATTATGGATATGCAAAGAGAAAACCACTCTGGACTTCTGGACTCGGTGGGAATAGGAAATGAACGGAGAAATCTTAATCTTTCTACCCTAATTATTTGCACAACCCACATATAAAACTTGTGATTCTGGAGTCTGAACCAATTCCATTTCTGATAAAAAAAATATGAACTACAATGCCAATTCTGTAATCAAAATAAACCCTTCAAAGTCCATTCCCCCAAACTGTACTTTTATTCTTATTCACACCAAGTCTCTTTTGATTTCAAAGGAGCACAATAACATATGAAATTCCATTCTAAAAACATCAGCACCACATAAGCCATCAAACATTACATCAAGTAGGGCAAGAAAAAAATCTACAAGTGGATTTGATTTGATATTTACTAATTTTAAAAGAAGAAAAAAAATGGGTAGAAAACTTGTTTGATTGCATTTATGGCCATTAATCCCAAATAGCAGTGGACCCCAAAACTGATATTGCACCATAGCGGGATGGCGACCATTCCAAAACTTTTTATACAGATTAAATAATTAATACTATATACGTATTAATGCTCGATTACGGAAAAAGTAACCACAAAATTCATGACATATTCATAAAGAACAATAAAAAGGCGTAGATCTTTAAACAAACATACAAGTAAATAACCATAAAAGTCAAGGATCGAAACAAATCTAAGCTTCAAAGACTGATGAGAGAAAAAAACCTGCGAAACAGTGAACCAAAAGAGAAACACAGATAAAAGTAGCCAGAGAGGACAGCTAGGAAAGTCGTTGGAAAGCTTGAAGATCAGACGGCTGTGAAACACAATTGACGAGATGCACTTACGAACTGAGATAAGAGCACTCTCAGTTTATATAGGGTGTTCAACTTTAAAACCCTAGTTTTCTGACCTGGAAACCCTAAACTGACCCGATACCTACGTCTGTAATCCTAAAACTTAAGGGCATTTTTGGGTTTTCAAATGCTTTCAGAACGCATCCCAGGAGCACACGAACTGCCACGATAGCTGACACGGGGCCCACAAAATTGAAACATAAAAGGATGTGGCAGAGACCTCCGAAACAGCACAACACCGTGATAACAGCACAATCTTACTCTATTGCCAACACGGGTTGCATTTAAATGAAAATATTTCCTAAAATTAGATAAAAACCTATATGGAAACGGATAGTTGAAAATGTGGAGGCAACTATATAATCATCATAAAAAAACAATTATAGCTCAGCTGGCATTGGCCCTAGTCTCATCTCAAGGATGGATATGATTACAATGAGATGGATTTGAGTTTTCATTAAGCCCAAATTCTCCCTCCAATACCCAGTTTCTTACAAAGTCTAAATCCAAAAAAAAAAAATTATCTATCTCACATGAAGTTACTCAAAGTTGACTACTAACAAGGGAATGCATGTAAACATAGACATTAAAAAAATGCGATTTGAGCAGTAAAACAACACTTACACATTCTAATAGCCAAACTCCCTCATTTTCCTAAAACTTCACAAGAGTTCTTTCATACAATTTAGAATCCCCCCCCAAAAAAAAATAAAAAATACAACTACACTATCTACTAACTAACCTAAACACATACAATTTATCATTTCCCCTCAAAAAAATACAACTACACTATCTACTAACTAACCTAAACACATACAATTTATCATTTCCCCTCAAAAAAATACAACTACACTATCTACTAACTAACCTAAACACATACAATTTATCATTTCCCCTCAAAAAAATACAACTACACTATCTACTAACTAACCTAAACACATTTTCTAACTCTAAGCTTCGAAAACTCAACTAAAAAACGAACCAAAGCAAACATTAAAGAAAAACACACAAGTTTCTAACACAACAACAACAATACATTAAAGCATCTATCCACATACATTCTTCCATCCCAAAACTTCGTAATTCTATGAATAATATAATAAGTAATAACAAGCTTAAGTTACTCATATCCAAATTCTAAAAGGGTTTAACTTCCATACACTAATCACAAAAACACAAACTATACAACAAGAGTGCATGAGATTTCCATACCTCGCATCATGCAACTCCTCACCATCAGCATCACTGGGCGGCGAAGAGTTGATATCAAGAAGCTGCTTAGACTTCACACCCAACGGCCAGCGTTTACTCTTCACACCTCCAGCCAAACACTCACTACACACCCACTCTCTTAAACTCGCCGCACTCTGACGACCACCTCCGCCGCGAATCCCGGCGCAAGCCAAGTGAAAGCTTCTCTCACAACCGTCACAAACTAAAACGCTACCTCCACCGCCGCCAGACTTGGAACAAGCGGCGCAGGGAGTTGGACCACCGGGAAGAGGTGCAGGACCACCGGGAGGAGGAGCGGGATTCTCGTGGTAAGTACGGACGATGTCGATTGTGAAGTCAGGTAGGGTTTCGGGGAATGAAGAAGAAGGTGAAGGGATCTCGTTGAGGTCGATGCAGAGAATAGAGCGAGTGTCTTGGTGGTTGTGGTGTGGTGGTGGTGGCGGCGGCGGCGGCGGAGGGATGTTACCAGCGGTGGAATCGGTGAGTTCCATGATCATCGGAGAAATAATGAAAGTGAGTGAGTTGAGAACGAGTTAGGGATTGTGGATTGATGTAACATTGTACGAATCGGAGAGATTGTGAAGAGAGACGCGGATCCAAAATGGAAGTGAGATTGAAGCCAAGGAAGGAACGAACGAGAGAGAGGTTTTTAGTGAGAGAGAGAGAGAGAGAGAGAGAGAGAAAGGTTTTTAGAGAGAGAAAATCAGAAAAGGGAAAGACAGGGATGGGACCGTATCCGTATCGAAGCGTAAACTCGTAAATCTCTTTCACAGTTTCTATTCTCTCTCTCATACACTTTTTTTTTCTGTTGTGTGCTGCTAAATTAAGGGTTTATGTTACTAACTTCTTCTTATTATTATTATTATTTGAGTAGATAAATAAAATGACAAACATTCACTGCAAATAAATTCAATTTAAGCATTTGTGATTACGTGTATTGGTTTCATGCAAACGCAGGCATATGTTAAGTAGAGATTTCGGATTTGAGTTTTCATCACCATGGAACAATGACCTTAGGGACATTACGAATATGGACATTGTCACTTGAGTTTAACATTATAGACATTATATTGGTATAAGTCGATGTATATTATTATATAACGGATTATATTGTGGTTTATTTTAATAAATTAGTGTTTAAAAGTCACTTAAATTTTTGACGATATTTGATAATAAAATTTTATTTATCTTTTATTTTTGAAGTTTGTTTGTAATCTCTTACTAAACTAATTTATTAAATGAATAGTGTATTTCACGTATAAATACTTTTTCATGATATATTTCACTATATATGAAACTCGAAATAAATATTTTTAAATTAATTATGAGTTGTGATATAAATATCTAATGAAAAAGTTATTGAATTTAATAATGATTTCTAGATATTACATGTATGTGTGCATGTGATATGCATGCGTTTTTATTTCTTATATTATTTTATAGCATATGAAAGTTTTTCAAATAATGTATTAGTTGAATATTATACAGAAATATAGAACAATATTCATAAATTTATGCAGTAAAATAATATTATTTACGTGTTGCACAAATTTCATTAGCGATTTTGATTTTGATGGATATAAAATCGGTGATTAAACATATGTTAAAATGTGATAATATAATTATATTGAATATTTAATTTTATATTAAAAATAATATATTTGCTTTGAAGTACGAAAATATGTATTAATCTCGGTTTTAAATTTAAAGATATTTAACATAGTTTTTGAGTGTGTCGATTCTTTCAATCCGCTGTATTAATGTTAGCCCACTAAAAAACAAAGTGGTGGAGACCAATTTTTTCAATAAGTCGTACAATGTTCAATGAGTTCAAAGAAATATAGCATATTTCATCACAATAGTACAATTGTATAAAAATATTGTTTTACAATAATATAAAAACTTTTTACATGATTAATATACTATCTAACATATCGTAAATTTTCATATCTATTTTTGTAATAAATTTTATATAATATAGTATATATTTTAAATATTCCTTCAATTCATAATTCATATGAGAGTGCATTGGTCCATACTTCAATTATTCATTTAGTTTTTTGGTATCAAGTCCAAAAAGGTCAATTGATCCATGTTGAAAGTCTAACGATAGTAAAAATATGACTAATTTAAATAACAAAATAGGATCCTAAATAACATTTAGTAGATAATGTATCTCTATGATTGATGATTTAGACTGTCCATCGTATTATAGTTAACTTATATTTTAAGAGTATGAATATATCTATTTAAACAACAAAGTGATGATATCACAATCTAGGAGTTACAATAATCGATAAAATTATAAGTTTCAAATAAATTTTCTTATCACCTAATTACTAGATATTATTTGAATTTCATATAGTTTGTCATTGGCCTTAAACTCTATATAATCAAATGCATGGTTGGATATTGTTTAACGGTGGTATTAAGACTAACTAAATAATATTTCAAATATGGATGTTTTTTTTTTATATTTTTAATATTATTTATTGAAGAAATTATATTAGAGCTTAAAATAAATAGAGAAAAATTATGGTTTAAGACGTCGTCTAGTAAATATGCAATTTTGGATGATCGATAAAGTAGAATATATTTGAGATCTATTTGACGCAAAGATATACAATGTTTGAAATGTTTGAATGAGGGTGGTGGAGGTGTGCAGTTGAATTGATTTTTGACAATGTAGTTAAAAAATTAGATGACAACAAACAAATGAATTTTTGGCTTTATTCTTAGTTACCTGGATGTTTTTTGTGTCAGGGGTTCAATAGACTTTTTGGTAGAGAAGTTTATGCCAAATGCGAGGAGAAATCAGGTGAGGGGTGTTGTTATTTGTAGGCTAATATTATTTTGAGAAATGTTATTTAAACACAATTTTAAACACAACTACTGTATACGTATACGCTATACACATTTATACATATTTATATTCTCTCTCTTCATGAATATACCTCTGTTACTCTCTCTTCATTGATTAACAATAAAATCAAATTAAACACTACAATCTCTCTCTTCTCTCTTTCTTTTCTCTCTTTTCTTGTAGTCTTTTTCATCTTCATCTATCTTTTTCCTCTTTCATTCTCTCTTTTCTCTCTCTCTTCTTTTTAGATGAATCAACTAATTTTTGTGTTGACCTAGATTTTTTTTTCACTTGTATTTTTTTACACATTGCTCTCTAAATCTACACTTCTTAGATTTTTATTTTATTATTTAAAATAGATTTTTATTTTATTTTAGTTCTTCTGATATTTTCTTAACTGTTTACTTTTGTTGTTTTTGGCTCATACACAGTTTTCTGGTTTTTTTTTTCTTTCATTTTCTAGTTAATAGTGTAAATATTATTGGTTAATAAAGTATAATAAGTGGTTAATGCATTATTTTCGTCTAAAAGTTAGGGTTGTGAATTGTTAGTCTATATTAAGTTTAGTCCATGTTTCTTAAAGTCATTAACCAAATTTATATTGTTTGATTAGAATGATCAAACTTTCTGTTCAAATTCATTAACCAAGTTGTGTAAGGAATTAACCATATTATTTTAAGTCATTAACCAAGTTTATATTTTGTTTGATTAGAATGTCAAAGTTACTTCATAAAAAATTTGATTAAAATAAGTAAATAAAAGGAAAAAGGAGGAATTATGAAAGAAAAGAAAGATGAATCTGTGAAGTTTATTTTTATAGAGGAAGAAAAAAAAAGCAAAAAAAAAAAAAGATAAAAAAGGGGAAAATAAAAAGAGGGAGAAATTAAATAAAGAGAGAGATTGTGTAGAAAATATAAAAGAGGGGAATTAAATGAAGAGAGACTATGTGGGAACCACATGTATTTGTGTTTGTATTTGTGTTTAAAATTGTGTTCAAACATCATTGCTCTATTATTTTACAGGTAGGTGTTAAGGATACTTGACATTGACCCACAAGTCAAATAAAATGTTTTTGTTGTGAAAGAGGTTTATAACATTGATGAATAATTTTGAAGGTTCAAATGCGCCAACGTACAAGGTGGCATGGAAAACAAATAGCTCCTTTAAATATATTTTTATGTGTGAGGCGATTTCCTTCGTAATTCTTTGTATACAAAGATAATTTGATTAAGAGAGATTATTTGTATATAAGTTATCGTTTTTGTGGGAACTAATGTAGTTTAAATGAGAATGTTGAACATTTATTTTTTGGATGGATAAGGTGTGAGTAGAAAGAGGATGACGAGCGTTTTAATCTTGTATAATCATTATGTGTTTTATCAATTTTAAGATGAGGAATAATATTTTTTTGTCATAGAAATTTCAATATCGATTAAACGATAGAAAATATTAAATGTGTTGGTTGAAACATCAAAAAAAAAATGTTTACTTATGATTATGATTTGACTCATGTATTTAGATTTGTTTTTTATGTTTGAAGGAGTATTTTTTTCTGTAATTTTATTATTATTAAAATATAATTTTTAAACTCTTGATATTTTGTATTAGCATATCTTGTGCTTAAAATATTTTATCATAGTATTACTTTTGAGTTTTTCAAACAAATATATTTAATTGCTTTCATTATTTTAATTTGTAAAATATCAGTCTTCAATTTTTATTTTCAAAAGTGTTAAAAATGAGTTTGTGTTACTTGTGGGTCTTAAAATGAAAAAATAAAAATAAAAATAAAAATCGAGCTTTTTACTAGCATCACACCCATTTACTATACTATACTATTTGCACCCCACATGGATTACTATTTACGTTTTTCCTCGTGTTGAAATCGGTGCTTTCAAAACACTTTCTCTCTCACCATTTTTATAATATGGTGTCTTAATTTCTTAAATTAAAAAAAAAAAAAAAAAAAAACCTGGTCGTACTCATTCATCTTAAGTGTTAATTTTGCTAAAGACAGTTAGAATTAGAACATGAAGGTTAATCGCATAATATGATTTATTAATCGCAACTATATTTATTTAGACAAATTTTGATTTATTATAAATCAATGTTTAAAAGTCATATTAGACATTAATTCGATTAATGTTTGTTCAATAAAATAAAATAAATAAATATATTAAAAATTCAATTCAGCAAATCAACATTAATCAAGTTTAACATCTCAATTGAAAGACAAATAAGACTGTTAATATATATTCTAAAAAACTGTGGCTAAAATTTCAAATTATTTTTAAAGTACCACAAATTATTATTTATTTATTATTAGTGATTATCTAGAAAAAAAATTATTAACACAATCAATCAAATATTTACACAATCAATCAGTTAATCCTTGTCCAAATTAATAAAGCATCATTTCAAAACTAAAAACTCGCATATTTCTTGTGTTGGAGTGTCATTGATATGTGGAGAAATAGGTGACCTAATTTCAAAATCAACAATAATAATACCATAATATAACAAGTTAACAACACAAATTTCAAATGAATCATGGTAAACCACCCAAGGAGGAAAAATGGAGTGATTGAAAACAACAATATAGTGGCATTAATAAAACATTCGAATGAAGCATATTAATTATGAAACACGATATCATTTTTTTTCCACCCTTCTATTCTTAGGGGAGGGAGATTTAATAGTTTGGGATTTAATAAGAAAGTAAGTAAAATCTTACAAAATAATGTTTCAATAAAAAAAATTGAACTCCTTCCTAAAAAAATAATAGAATATATTGGTCAACAACTTACTACAAAGATTAAATTTTATTAATCTTATTATTAAATTAAAAAAAATTATTGAATAAATTAATTCTTTAAATTTTCATAAAGTTTTATTTTTTATTACCTCAATTGAATATAAAATACATTTTTAAAAAACATAAATAAATATAAAATTACTTAATCACAAATGTCAAATTCATATCAAATTTTGTATCTTTAATTATTAACAAAATATAATAATATTCAACGACTAAATTATTAAAATTAAATATTTATAGTGAATTATTAAAAAGAATAATAAATTCATAACCCAACTCATAGTTATTGAAGCAATCTGATCTCTCACGCACAATATATATATATATATATCACTTATTCTTCAATTATATAAAAATAAAAATATTCTTCAATTATATACACACACAAATAAAAATAAATGATTGATTTATATGTTTTTTCCAAATAAAAAATCAACTAAGTCAAACCAATTTTTTTTTTAGATTTTAGGAATCATTAATGACATTGGAGATTTAGAACATTTTTTTTCCCAATAGATTTTGACCATTTAAATAAATAACCAATCAAACATGATTTTTAAATTGAAAATATTTAAATTCTCTACATTCAACTAATCACATAACCATCAACTTATATGGTCAAATTAAGATAAAATTACATTTATTTTTAATTCGACGTCTTGAGTATGAAATATCAAAATTAAAACATATACCGTGTAATCTTATATGTGGTGATTCATAAATTATAGAGAATGTGAAGCTCAACAAAATTAGTTAATCTAAATTGATATATAGAGTTGATAACACAAACCTCCCCTAAAAAAAGAATACGAGTTCGATTTTTGGAGACACTAATTTGAGAGATAGTCCATCTTTGATAAAAAAAAAATTAGATATTTTACGGCTGCTTATGATTAATCTTACAATCGGTCGAAATAGTCTACGCCGTGAGAGTATAACGGAAGCTCTTACTTAGAGTCAAATATTATAATTATTGTGGCTTAAAAAACATGTTAGAAAAAAATTAAAAAATTACCAAAAAAGAAAAATAAAAGAAAAAGAAAATAGAAAGAAAAAAAAGGAAGATGTGAAATTAATTTGGTTCACCTGATTCAGCTGCCCCCATATCACATTCACATGCAAATAACAAACCCAATACAATCTCCTCTTTATTATAAACCCTCAAATTTTGCCGGCCTTATACCGTTTCCTCTCAATACGGCGTCGTTTTAGCGTCCGCGACATTTCTATTTCGCTTCCTTCGTCGGTTACTAAAATACTCTCAAATCCCTCACTTTTTCACTACTGCGAGTTGACTCGGTCTTCTCAACTCAACCCAACTCGTTCTCTTAACTCAACTACATTCTCTGCATTTTATAGTCTCTCTCTCTCTCTCTACATTCGCTTCTGATCCGTACGATTCAGTGTGATTATCATTTTTTATTCTTTATTTTTCTGTATTTCCTATCGAATTCTTGTAGTTTTAGGATTTATTAGGATTGAAATGTTACTGTGTTTGTTCTTGAAGATTCGGATAGTTTACTGCAAGATCTTGCTGTTTCGTTTTGTATAGTAACGATTTTTTTAATTTTTAATTTTTTTTTTTGGAATTTTTAGTTTCGTTACTGAGTTGCTTCGAATTTGAACTGAATCTGTTGATTTTTTTAATGATTTATTGAGTTTTACTTTGTGATTTAATCATGATGCTTTTTGAGTTGAATTAATGTTAATCATGTGAATTGTTTATGATTTTGCTTCCTTATTTTGTTTCTGGAGAGTTGTTTGCGGTGATTTGAAGTGTATTTGGTCTTAGTTAAGTGGAAATTCAGTTATAACATTGAAATTAGCTTTTGCAATTATTGATTTTCTTGGAAATTCAATATATGTGTGTGTGATTTGAACTTGAAGTGTATCTGGTTTTAATTTTGTGTTTGAAGTGGAAGTTTAGTTCTAAGATTGGAATTGGATTTTGCAATTATAGATTTTACTGGTAATTCAATATTTATGTATTTGTGTTTGTGAAATTTGAGATTGAGAACTAGAAAATGAGAGCAATGGTAGCGTAATTGTGATTTGCAGAGAAATGAAAAAGCAGGAGTGACTAAATCATATTTTGTTCTGTGGCTTGTAAAGGTTATTTTCATGATTGTTCTTTGTTGTTGAGTTCAGATCTCGACTTAAGAGTGTTGTATTTGAAGTGGAAGTTTGTTCTAAGATTGGAATTGGCTTTTGCAGTAATCGATCGTCTTGGAAATTCAATATATACGTGTGTGTTTGTGATCACTGGGATTGAGAACTGGAAATAAGATGGTGTTATAATTGTAATTTGTAGAGATATTGGAAACCAAAAATGGTTTGTTATATGATGTTAATATATTTTTGGTGATTGCTTCATTGTTGTCGAGTTCAGATATTGACTTAAGAGTTTTGCTTCATTGTTATTTGCTGTAAGTGTTGAGTTTGATTGGATGTCTTCCTTTTTGTTTATCTCAGATTTTAGGTGTCAGGAATGTCAGAGACAGCACTTAAGGATCTCAATACTATTCCCGTAACTGAAAGGAAGAGCGAGGGCTCTGGTAAGGCGTGTTTGACCAAGCCTCCTGTTGACAATGCTAATGAAAATATTGAAGAATGTCAAAAGAAGAAAAATTGTTCCTCTTTGGTTTCCCCACATGTTAACGGAAATCAGGCCGTGCCTGCTGAATCTGTTGTAGAGATTGGAATTGTAGAAGTAGAATACATTGAATCTGAGAACTTGAGCGATGTAGAAGATACTGATACTTGTCTCAAGGTATTATTTTATTCATCATGTTTGGTAGAGGGACTGGATTTGAAATTAGTGTGCCTCAATACCATACCTTGAGTGTTTCATTTTTTTCTTTGTAGTTATTTACCTTTGATTATTAGCTTTATATAATATAAACTCATCACCTATGTTATGTCAGTATAGTTACCTGGTTTTGTTACAGACGCTCTTAGCTGGACTTGACTCAAAGGATTGGGTCCTGCTTTGTGATACTCTAAATAATGTACGTCGTCTGTCTATATTTCATAAGGAAGCAATGCTTGATATTCTGTAAGTATTGAACTTTTTTCTTTAATGTTTTCTGATTGAAAGATGGTTTTTAAATTAATATATCATTGCTTAATATACTATGGTTTTTGTTCCATTTTGTTAATAAATTGTTAAATTATTCATATGCTATCTGGTAAACAGGGGGGATGTGATCACATATATTGCAAAGTCCCTGAAAAATCCTAGGAGTGCTGTTATCAAAACTGCGATTATGACATCTGCTGACATTTTCAGTGCATACAATGATCTTATGATAGATTCACTGGATCCTCTGGTAAGTCAGAATTCCTTAGGTGTACAGTATTGTACTACTGTTAAGTCTGCTCACTTAAGCATTATGGGGTTTCATCATACACTTGTGGTAGAAAATTGACATGTTCCTATGGTGGGTGCAGCTAGTACAGCTTCTACTCAAGTCTTCCCAGGACAAACGCTTTGTATGTGAGGCAGCAGAGAAAGCGTTGATATCAATGACTACTTGGATTTCCCCGATTTCTTTGTTACCAAAGTTGCAACCATACCTTAAGCACAAGAATCCTCGTATTCGTGCAAAGGCATCAATGTGCTTTTCTCGAAGTGTTCCACAACTGGTATGAGTAGATTTATGAATTTTGCTCATATTGATGACATTGAAGACTGTTCATATTGATGTCTTTTGCTTTTAATTTACCTGTAGAATTGTCTTCCATGAATGATTTTCTGTGGAGTAAAAAAAAGTAATGAAACCAAAATTTTACGAAGAAAATTAATGATGTAGGAAAAGAGTCTTGGTCATCGTTATGTTGAAATTCCATAATTTTCACCTTTGTTTTTGACATCTGACTGCATTTAGAAAAAGTTCTGTTTCAGTCCCAAATCATTTAACAAGCTTCTTATGTCTTTGTTTGATTTGTGAATGGTTTATCCTGATCATGCATTTTTTTTATATATTTCCAAACATAGCAAAATCAAATAGAAGGGTATTTTATAGTGATCAAAGAGCATAGGTCTAAATTGATAGATGGCATGCCCATATAAATCTGAAAATTAGCAGTAAGAGATAATATAAGATACTCTTAGATAAGAAACTAATTTTAAGATATTCTGTAAGATAAGGCCCAAGATATTATAAAGATATTATTCAAATCATCCGACAGGTTTGGGCAAAATTCTGTTGAAGGGCTGGGTTTTTCCAAAATTATTTAAATCACCGTTACACTTTTTAATTTGTTGCACGCCCTACCTAGTTGAATTTTTTAAGGGGTTCTTTTGAGCTAGAAAGGATAAACTATATGGCCAAACCTATTTTTGTTAGTGTGGAGCATTAACATATTCTCTTTTGTTTGGATAGGGTGCCGAAGGCATAAAGACATATGGCATTGACAAATTGATTCAAGTAGCTGCATCCCAGTTGAGTGATCAGCTTCCTGAGTCCAGAGAAGCAGCTCGAACCCTCCTTCTTGAGCTTCAAAATGTGTACGAGAAATTTCAAGATCTCATTGTAGAAGCCACTGTCTCTGAGAATCCAGAGACAGGATCTTGGGAAAACTTCTGTCAGTCAAAACTTTCCCCTTTAAGTGCTCAAGCTGTACTTCGTGTGACCAGTATTGCTCGGGAGGGTCTTGTTTCATAACACCCATGAACCTCAGTTAGTTTACTTCATTATTTCCTCGTTTGTTTGCCATTTTCTTCTGTAAATACAGTGAGACAATTGAGATTATTTGAGTTGCCATCGAAGCACGTATTGAGCCAATGATTTATGATGTATTTTTTTACTTAGCCGTGGTTACCTATTTTACCCTTGATTGATATTTGATAGATATATAAATTACATTACTTTTGCCATCTCCTTCCAGATTTCTCTCCCTTTGAATTGCATGTAAGTAATTGAGTTGCTTTTATTAAATTTACAAATTCTATGATGATGTCGCGTGCAAGGACTCAATTCTATGTCTCAATTGTGCAGGTTGTATTCATCTAATACTAGTAATTATGCTATCATACATCATTTTGTTGTTAATAACTCAAATTTTAGAGGAAGAATAATCTAGCCAGTGGGTCATTAACTTTTTAGATTTGGAGGATAACTTGCATTATTAGGAATGTAATGGGTCGCATCAATCCCATGTGGCTTTTCATCATCATCCTCCCATTTGAAACTGACAGGACAAACCATTGAAGTATCAGTCTAAACAACTAATTATTTTTTGCTGATTTGCTTTTTCTGGACAGTTCAAATGTAGTATGGTGACAACATACTGCAACTGAGTGAAAACAGCATTTGTAATTTTGTTGGAACATAGCTATCACAGATATGCAGTGCCACTCTGCATAATTCCATTTATTTTCAGGGGTTGTAGATGTTTGATCTTAACTTTACTTCATGAAATTCACACTCTAATTTACTTACCTACTTTCAATTATTGTTATAGATAGATAGATTCAATGGTGGAGGTTGTCAGTGAAGTTCAATTATTTGAACTGGTAGATGAAATTGTAAAGATTCTTTAGAGGGAACAGGGGTGGCCTGCATACATGAAGATGAGCTGTAGTTTGCATTTTTAATGTGATTTTTGAGGGGCTACACATTAAGTTTATAAGAATCATGTGTTTGATTTGTTTGCTATATGGAAGCACCAAAATCACTGGCCACTATTGGTGCATCCAAATCAGGGACCTCTCTTGGATAGGAAGCAAACAGACACGAGTCACGAGTATTATGACAATTCAATAATCAATATTGAGACCACATGTAACAAAAAGATGAATCTGATGATATTATTAGTCGAAGGATAAATTACCTCCTCTAAAGTCCAAAGTTAAGCATAGGAACGAGTGCATATATGATATTGGGTATGAGTATAAAAAATTAAGGTAAATTTAAATATATAGGTAATAAAATGAAATAATTAAGGTCAATAAAATAATTAGAAAAAATAGAGTACTCACAAATATCATACGAGTATTGATACTCTGTATGTATTTGATATATATACTTTACTATTTTATAATTACCTACCCTTCATATCAATTTATTAATGTTGGATTATTTCAAGATTGAATCAAATTTTTGTCTCTATTTTGTACCGTGAATAATAACATATCCGTATAATTTTAGTGTGAACTTGTTATTACCTCTTAACCTATAGTGTCTTTCTCTTAGTTTAGGTAAAATATTTTGGCTTCTTGGATACTTTATTGAAATAAACATGTCTAGGGAGAACCATACAAGTGGAAGAGAAAGCATAGAAAGAAAGTGGTCCATCTTGAGATGTTGGTATAGAATTGAGAAAAAAATAATCCAACATTAGAATCACAAGAGCATTAAACAGGTACAATTGAAAAATCAGATTATTTATGCTACCACCTTCACATATGTTGTAGAGTTTTCACTTCTAGTCTTACCATTGTTATTATTGTTGAATATGAATCATATTTATTGATAATTGGGCAGTTGCTCACTTGACCCATTTATGTGTTGGGTTTCGACTAAGAGGTTTGGAGCTAGAGATATGGCCGGAAGGTAAATTTATACTATTGATATGTGGTTTAAAACCTTAAGAATTACATAATAGAAAAATTACAACAATCACTCTGTTCTCGGAAGTGTAAGTATAATTGGTCGAACTTTGTAACAATTATTTGTGTTGAATGGTGTAAATACGTTCAAAGATAAATTTGTAACCTGAATTGTGGTATTTAAACGTTGCATTTTATGCTGTAACTTTAAGAATTGCACAACAATCACTTTGCTCTCAGAATCTATTCACAATTGACCAAATGAACTCCATGATCAATCATTTATATCCTTGTGTATATTTATTTATCGGTTTTTCTTTAGAACTAGAATAATAATTTTTTTCTTCATAAAATGGGACAATTAGTTATGTCCTAGAGTTAGTTTCGCTAAAAGACCACTTTCTTACCATTCTTTATCAAAATATATTTTGGTTACAAATGTCTAGAACTATTTTTGGGTAAAATACAAGTAGGTTAGTGTTTCTTTTTATAAATAAATTGAGAAAGAGATAAATTATTATTAATTAAAATGATACTAACGTCTATTTTACAACTATCACTAATAAAATTTGAACTGTCTTTTTTGAAGTTACATTATCAAATTTTTATCATTAAACTGATATCGAACATTAAAATTCAGTTACGATTTATAAAATATTTGTTGTTTTAAAGAGAAAAATCTTAAATCCTCGAATAAATTAGTATTTACATTCATAAGATACATTTAATAAACCAAAAGATTGCAAAAAAAAAAAGTTATAACTAATCATGAAAAAAGTGTCATTAAAATCATATAAGTCATATAAGGTTTAGACATGTTACAACTAATCATTTGCTAGGAGTCTTCCCCCAATGCTAAAATTGACATACAAATCATTCCAACAAAAAGTGCTAAACTTGACCCAACTTGTAGCCTAAAACTCCTTAACATTTTTGTGCTCATGAAATCAGTGGCAACAAGATCAACAAGTGCCATGTTAATTAGAACTCCTGCAGATGCTGAAAGTAGAATCCCTTCTACTATTAGTGACTTTGAACTACTTTCATTGTAAGTGTTTGATATTCCTATACCAATGCAAATTCCAATTGGGAAAATGAGGCAAAAGAAGAGTACCATAATTGCAACCTTATAGTATTTGAATTGTGCCTGATAAAAGAAAGAAAGAAAGAAATATTAATAAATTTAACTTTCTTGAGTATAAATAATAATAACACAACCAAGTTGTTAAAAGTTTTTTAAAGGTCAAAATGTGAATATAGAAACTATTTTAATATATTAAAAAATTTCACTTTACTTGATAATTAAGTCTAAGAGTAGTTTATAAACATTTAAATTGTGAAAGCTCACACATGACTTAAAACGGACAATACTTAAAAAATGCAGTGATGCTAACTTGAAGTCGAAATAGAGATTATAAAAAAAAATAGAAATTTAAAATATATTTAACTAACATATATAACATATATATGGATATAAAAAGTACCTGAGTGATGCACCCACCAAGTCCTATTCCTTCAAAGCATTGATGAAAAGTTAATACTGCCACCAAGGGTTTGATTGTTTTAGAACTTTTTGACACCCCAAGAGATATCCCTAAAATGATTGAATGTAACACAATACCTAGCTCCAAAATCTGCATATTTTGATTATATCATTAATTAAAAATAAGCTAAAATTTAGATCAATGTATATTTGTTTTTTTTTGCAATGTTCTGTCACATGTTACTCTCAAAAACCTTAATCTAATTCCAATTTTGTTATTCAATAAATTAGATGCGTTTAACAATAAATTGAAAACAAATCACAAAATCTATGTAAAATTGGTTAAACAAAAACAAATTAATAAGAGTTTACCATATTTATTTCACTTTAGACCGTTCTTTTATTGATAAATATATAATAAATAATTGATGATAAAACATATTAGTTACCTGAGAAACTATGACATATCGGAGACGATCAGTTGAATCTAATTTACTAGAAGTAACTACAAAGTTATGAACATGACTACTATCATTAGCTTCACGAGTCTCACGATCCTCATTCAACGTCTGAGATTTTTTCAGTTCAGACCTTTTTTGGTACCCCATAATCAAAGCTTCCATAATTAATGTTCCAATGGCTGCAACCATTGTAACAAAACCTGAAAAGGGAAACATTTTCCATGGCTTTTCACCTATACATGGATTTGTTAATGTCTCAAAAGCATTAGGAAGTATGTGAATGAACCCTGTTGCTAGGATCACACCAGCTGCAAATGCTTTAATTAAGAAATAAAAATCATTTTCTGGATTTAAATATGAACAATTTTTTGCTAAGATTGGTATACACACACCTATTAGGCTAGCTACAAAAATTGATGCCATAGCAATTAATTTGTATTTTAATGTCTCAAATACTTTATGATTAGAATCTTGTAGTTCATTTTCACAACTACATTTTGAACATACTAAGTTTTGTTGAAGAAGAATAATTATAGATATGGTCATGAATTTTCTTGTTGCAAATTTGATCATTGTATCTAAGGTTTTGAAAAATAGAGAATATGAAATATGATATGAAAATTTTTGTGGCTGAAATTTGTTAACTTGAGACAAAATTCTAAGTGATGGAAAATTAAAAGCTATAGAAAACAAAGGCAAGAGTTAATAGAAAAATAGGTGATGAAGAATACAATGAAATTAATTGTGCTAGTTAACACCGAAGGAGAATTATACAAGTGCTTGTCTTTGTCCTTTGATGCTGAATTAAGACACTGGCTTTGTATTTGTCAACTTTAGAATCTTTGCCTGAGAATAATAAATCTTGTCTCTTGTCTATTCTTTTTATAGGGCCTTTTGTCTTTTTATAACCATTGCTTTTTAGGATATTTTAATTTGGTTTCTCTTTTAATTAGAAAAATATTATTTTTATTTTATTTTCATTTTTAAACATTTATACATGAAATCATGAAAGTGACTTTGTACAATAGAAGATAGACGGATACGCTGAATAAACTAATTTTACTTCAAATTGGAATTGTGAATCAAAATAATTTTTAAATTATGTAAATTGACGAATTTATCCTAAAATTATTAGAGTTGACATGAATTTGATGTGCCATATAAGTTTCTAGTAATAAGACATTTGATTCAAAATCTACGTACAATGTTACATATTTATTTTATATGTCACGTCAATTTAATGACATAAATTAGCATATATACTATTTTAACTAAAACATAAAATTTCATGAATAAATTTGATAAATCAACAAATCCAAGAATTATTTTGTTAAGTACTCTATCTTATGATGCTAAACTTCCTTTGTAATTAAAAGATATAAGTTAGAACAATATTCTAATTGGAACATAATTGTACCTTGTAATATTGGCCGGCGACAAGACTAATTGTACACAAGAATCAAAATGGTAATGTTTGTTTATTTGTTCATGTTTCAACTTGCATGATGTACTCAATTTCATTGAAATGTTTTTATAATATGAATATTCTATTAACAAACAACAAATAACTATCTTTTTCAAACTATAAAAAACAACCAAGAATTTCCAATTATATGATTTTTCCAAAGAAGTTCTTGCATATAGTTATAAATTAATCCAATATCACAAAGAGAAAAATCCGAGTCTCCTTTTTTTTGTTTTTCTTTCTCATTTTCACACACACAAAAACAATGTGGTAAAGAAAGAAAACTTCACTACTAACAAATGTTTATACCTAATTGCAAATGTTGTGTGTTCTTAGATGCATACATCATGTTTTTTAGATGCTTTAGATCAGTTCCACTAAACAATGAAGGTAAGATCCAAATTATTTCAAACTAATATTAGATAGCATTATAAATATGTACATGTTTTGTTGCTTCAGTTAATATATTTGAGTTTATTTACTAACATAAATACACGTGAGTCTGTTCTATAGGATAGTTTTTTTTATAAAATAGTTTATGAAAACAATTTATAATACATAAGCAATTAATTTGACTTCGTGTTACTTTTATGAAAATAGTTTACATATAAGCACATATATTTAAGTGTTTAATTATTATGCTTTATGTACTAATTTTTTCAGTGACATTTGGAGACATGTTAAAGAAAACTGCTTGTCTAAAAATTCCTATCAAGGAAGTGTATGCTGCCACCAACCATCTTAATGAAATGAATGTCATTGGGGAAGGAACTTCAGGTGTGCTTCTTTTTGTCTCTTTGTTTGTTGAAATCTTATGGTAAGAAAAATTTGCTTAAGTTATACTTGAATGATGTAGATGTGTAGGATAGTATATATATATAAAATGTTACAATCAATTATACAATTTTTATTTAAATATTATGTTGATTTTTCTACAGAGTATGTCTCGCATCAGATGAAATATAATTTGAAAATATATTAATAAATGAGAGAAATATTTTATCATACAAACTGTTTTTGTAAGCTTGAATTAAACTTAACATAAATTCTAAAATTGTATCAGAATCTATCTAAAATATGTTGAGTCACTCGTTATCGGATAACTTAAATCATACTTTAAATGTTCAATTTTAATTAGTTGTGAAAGAATGTTTAAAAGTCTCGTATCAAATGAAATATAATTTAAAAATATATTTATAAGTGAAAGATATCTCTAATTTTAGAAGGTGATTCTGTAAATTTAAGGTTTCTATACTTTTCAATACCTTAAGCTACTAATCTTATTTTTTGGATTTCAATGTTAGGTAAGGTCTATAAAGGCACAATGAAAAATAATGAGCAAGTTGCAGTGAAGCATATAATCAATGATGATGGAAATATAGAAACTTTTGTTAGAGAAGTTACAAGCCTATCTCATGTCAAGCATCAAAATCTTGTTTCTTTGCTTGGTTGTTGTGTTGAGGGAGATGAATGTTTTATAATCTATGAAATATGTCCTAATGGGAGTCTTTCAGAATGGTTATTTGGTAATTATAATTTTATCACTTTTTTTTAGCATTCGAGATTGAATTAGACTATTTAAAATTGATATTGTAGTTACAAAGCAAATTCAAATACAAAAACAACTGCAAGTGCAATTATAATGTTATTTCGGAAATTTCAAAAATTATTGTATTACGTCCGTAATTATAGTTGCAGACTACAATATATAAAACTATTTGTAATATATTTCATCTTCTATCTATATATTTGAAGATTTAACAAATGAATATATACATTAGGGAAGAAGAACAAGGTGCTTTCATGGATAAAGAGACTAGAAATTGCAATTGATAGTGCTAGAGGTCTTTGGTTTTTGCATACATATCAAGGAGGATGCATTGTTCACCGTGACATCAAGGTTAATCTTTATTATACTCTCTCTATTTCTTGCTTATTTAGGTTTTTACACTGATTAATAAATTAATTTTTTAAATAATCAATGTCAATAATTAGTTATTAGTTTTGTTAGAAGGAGAAGTTGAATCTATGACTTCATTATCACTATCTTATGACTCAAAAAATTCTTCAATTGATATATATATTTTTACAAAAATATATTTATTTTATGCTCACTTTTCAATGCCAAGAATAATGGTTAATTCTATCTTAGATTCTAAATCATACATTGTTATAGAAAATTGATAGAAATAGATCAACCAAATATTTGGAAAGTTTAAAATGAACAAATTTAATATGGACTAAAATAAAAATTATATTAAAACCATAAAAATAAATAGAAGCTAAGAAACTAGTACTAATTATTATACCAAAAAAGAAACTAGTACTAATAATTTTATAAAAACTTGCTAACTTTGTATGAAAAGTCCAATGAGTCTTAGATGAAATTTGGGCCTAAATAGAATGATGAGTATTTGTCATGCAGCCAACAAATATCCTTATTGGGTCAAATTTTGAGGCAAAACTATCAGATTTTGGATTGTCTAAAGTAATAGAGGTAGGTGAAACATATGCTATTTCAGAAGTTAGAGGAAGTTTTGGATATGTGGATCCTCAGTATCAAAGCAACAACCATGTGAATTCATCTGGTGATGTTTATAGCTTTGGCATGGTACTTCTACAAATCATCTCTGGAAAAAGGGTCATAAATTTGAAACTGAAGAAACCAATGTCACTTAATAAAATGGTCAGAAAACATGTCTCATACCTCTTACTTTTGTTTCAAGTTATTTTGAATTTGTTTGTAAAAATTTATTTATCTTTTGAAATAAAATAAAATAACAAATAATTCATTTATCTTTTGATGTTTGACCCTTTGTGCCAATTTTTGTGTGACATAATTTATTAGGCAAAATCCCTCTCTAGGAATGGTAGCATTGCAGAATTTGCTGACCCTAGACTTGAAGGAGAGTATTCTGAGGAAGCATTTGATTTAACACTTCACTTGGCTTTATCATGCACAGCCCTTAACCAACAAAGACCATCTATGGAACAAGTTGTTAAAAGACTAGAAGAGGCCTTATTCATTTCTAGGGAGAGGAATATTTTTACTAAATAAATTCCACAAGACCATATTCATTCTTAATGGTTCATCAAATAGTAATTATCATTTTTATAATCATTGTTTGGCAATTGGTTACAATAATAGGACTGCTTTGTAAATGATTTGAAAACTTTTTTTTGTTAAGCACTAATTAGTTTTGCTTTGATTTTTGTACTTAGAGAAAAAAAAGTTTTATTTTACAAGGTAGGTTGAAGGGAGGGGAGGGAGAGAGTGGAGAAGTGAATATATCTTTATTTCAAAAGGGTAGACCGAAAGAGAGAAAAGATTTTTATTAGTTTTGTATTTGATTCCTAATTTTTAGGAGAGATGAAAGATTTTAGATGTTTTTAATTATATGAAGTCATTCTCCTCTATATCCTTTAAAATGGAGGGATAACAAAATAAACTATAAAGGTATAAGCCCTTTCTCCTTTCAAAAATTGAATCAAACATAAAAACTTAAAAACATTACTCATATCCCCCTCCCCTCTATCTACTTCACCAAACACGCCCTTAAAGATTGACATAGAAAAAGCTCTAGTTATGCAATAAGTGGCTAATTTAAATCCATTAGGGATGTCCTATGTGTCATTTCTTGGGCTACCTTTGGTTTTGGGCCGATTAATGCTTGTGTGTGTATTATCTTGGGCCTTTATTTAAAAAATATAATTTTCTTGGTCCACGATTAGGAGTGGGAATATGATAGGTTAAATCAGACTTTGAAAGATTTAAGTCTGACTTTTGATCAATTTTTGGGTCTAAGCCTAGCGGTCTATCATATGCTTTTCTTTCGGCCTGAACTGACCTTTTTAAAAGTCTGGTCTGGCCTAAAAGACTATTTAAAAGTTTATTCACGTTAAAATATTTAAATATTTTACTCATACCACGTGATGTTCTTCATATACCAATATCAATGTACATATATATATATTAAATAAAAAATAATTTTTCTAACAAAATAATTTAAAAAAAATCTAAAACAAACATCTTTTAAACCCTAAAAAATAATTTTTAGTTTCAAAAAATAGATTTTTTTTGAAACAAACACACCAAGTATTATCTCTCAAACAAATATGAAACGATTAATGAGTGAATGACTAATTAAACGACTATCGAATATGGAATGACTACGGAGTGATTGTCTAATTGATATAATTTAAAATAGGAAATAATATTATTAATATAATAATAAAAAATAACATTAATAAATAATAAAATATATATAGGTCGGTCTGTTAGGCATAATAGGTTTTTTTCGTAAGCCTGACCTATTTAAATAAATAGACTTTAAAAATAACCTGAGTATATCATTTTTATTAAATAGATTAGGTCAGGCTAAACCATAAGTAGGCTCGGTCATAGAATCCTGACGGACGGTCTAGACTATTCTCATCTCTATCCACCATTAATTCAAGGGAGGGAATTCTCACTATTTTATTTTTATAAAACTACACATGCTTTAAAGTGTATTTCTATAGACCACATACTCTATCTTTAATAAAAATGTAAATAAAAGTAAATTGATAAATATCGACGTATTTAGGATAAAATTTAAATTAAATATATTAATTTTTATTTAATTTTATTTATTTATTATAAAGTAGTGGTAATTTGTTTGAAAATACTGCACTTTTAAATGACAATTTGTTGAGATGGAAGACATTACTCCCTAAATCTAATACAATCTTTTCCAGTGGGGACCAATCGATATTTTCAAAGTTTATGTGAATCTCAAAAAGAATAATCCATATTCTTTTGTTCTTTGGATTCTTTCACTTGTTTCTTTAGGTTCTTTTTGCATTAATTTTCCAAGGTAGCTTAAACGTGGCCAATTAATTGAATAATAAAAACTCACTCAATAATACATACTGAAAATAAATTGGCACATGATTTTCTGCATCAAAGCAAAGATTATCACTGATTTAATGAGTTTGTACGGAGTATTTTTTTTCATACAGTTTCATCTGATATTATAGACTGTTTTAGCAAAAAAAAAATTGTTTAAATGAAAATTTTAGCTTCAAATAGAATTATTTTTTTATAATTGTTCATTTGAAAAAAAAAAATTCATTACGACATAGAAATATAAAATAATGTTTACTTTTATTTAAAATTTCTAACAAATAATTTATAAATGATTGAATACTATTTTTTTATATAATTTGTAATAAACGGACTATAATTTACACCATAAAAATATCTGTTATTAGTATTTACACTGTTCAAAATAGAAGGACATGATTAATAAAAAAATTGTCTCTCCCTTAACTGCAGTTTGCAATCAATTGTTTTAGGAATTGGGATTTTTTTTATCAAGAATTTATTTTTTAGGTGAAAAAACAGCTTGCATGGTATAGTTGCATAGTCTCTCAATTGCAGGTTTGAATTTAATAGACACACTCAATTGTCAGATCATGAAGAGAGCAAAATCCCATGTGTTCCAATTGAAACTCCACTAATATATTAATGCACCTACATTTAATGGAACATGGAAACATGGAATACAATAAATTGTTTATTAAAAGATAATGAAGTATAATAAAATAGAGAAAACTAGATAAAAGGACAGTTATTTACATATTCTCACTTTTTTTTTATTTAATTGTAGTTTTAATTCTTTTATTTTTAATAATTTATGTATTTGGTATACATATTTTAACATTTAATGGTTTTGATCTTATTTTTAAACAAAAACATACTAATGTGAAATTTTTAAATAATATAGTCCCTCCTTTAGACCTTATGTTACTTTCAAAAAATTGACAAATTGTAACATAAAATTATCCAAATTTTCTTAATAAAATCGGGTTCAGAATTAAGACATTGCATTTATTTAGATAAATTTTAGGTGGTATTTATCATTTCATCTATAAATAATTTTTTTTTATAGTTATTAAGGGATTTTGATCAGAATGATCCTAATAATAGAAGTCTTTAAAATCAATTTTTAGAAAAAATATTTTAACTAGAGATAATTTGAGAAAGAGAGATTTCAAAGTTATTAAAATTAAACACAATTTTTTTAGTCAAATGCATGACATTGTGTAAAAATCAATATGTTATTCTTGATATATAAGGTAACAAAACTCATGATAATTTTTTTTTTTAAAATACTCTTAAAATAATTGAAAGTGAAGTTAGATGCAGAGATACATATTTATCTTCATAAAAGGACTAACCAATTGTAATTGAAAAAATGGATTGAGTTGGGAAGATCCATAATTGTTGTCAAGTTATATATTTTGTGGTTCAATCCAATCTAAAACACATTAGGCTAGGTTAAGTCAAACTCAACGTTTAATAAGTAAATATTTAATTTTTGTAGACAAAAATGTCAAAATACTCGGTTGATCTCGAGTTTGTAATTACGAAGCTTTGTCCAATTTAAAATATGTGCTCATCGAGCCTTCCATTGAGTTGAGTCAAAATTAACAACTCTAACAAAAATAATTATGAGGAGGGTTAAGATTTAAGAACAATAAAATTGAACTTAGGGTGAGGGTGAGAGTGAGACTAAAGGCAAGACATATACTTTTTCTCCGCAAACAAAATTTTGATCCAAAATTTGATGAAGTTTTATTTTTTTGGGTTTATTTATATCACACTATGCCTCAAGATCTCGTTGTGCATTTATTGTACATAAAATCTATTATCATAAATAATGTAGTGTGACTTTAAAAAATGTCACTTTATCAAATTTTAGACCAAAATTCTGTTTAGTGACCAAAACCGAAAGAAATAAAATAAAAAGATCAAAACTGCAATCGAAAAACTTAAGAAACAAACTCTAATTCAAGACTACATTATTATCATTATCGATAGTGAATTTTCATCGAAGTGAGAGCAAATGAAGTTTTTTTGTTGTTGTTATTTTAGTTAGGAATTAGGAGGATATACAATTTTCTTATCAAATGACTTATTAGTTACACTCACATGTAAATATGTAAAAAAAATTAAATTCAAATTCAAATGTAAACTCTTACATATTAATATTTTTTTAATTATTAATTAAGCTGTATTTAATTATGAGATAAAGTATAAACAACTTTAATAAGAGGAAATAGATATTTCTAGAAGGAAACAAATTTTTAATTGTTTTTGAAAAAGATAACAAATATTTTTCCCTCTTATTTAGGAGAGAAAACAAGTTCCATTGTTGTCACGTATGTCAATAAGATATTACGAATCCAATATGTATAATATCATGACCCTACCATCCCATTTATGAAAACGATTTTTTTTTTTTCATTTACAATTTAAAATAATTTTTGGATGTGTATGTTTTGGGTTGGAGCTTGCCCACAAGACACAACAATAATTAGTGTATAATTTAGATTTACTTTTAAAAAAATTAAATATAAAAAGTTGATATGTTATCACATAATTGAATATGTTAGATAGTATCCCAACAAAACTGGAAGGTACCAAAATATTTATTTCGAAATTAATTAATTTTTCTTAAAATAGTGATCAGAATCATTTTATCACAATCTTTGAATTGAGACTAACCAAAAATGTACTATTTATATATTATTCATCAACAACTTTCTAAAATTTAAGTTGAATATTTACTAATTAAATTAACCTACTTTATTATAAATTAGAAAATCAACATTTAAAATTCTAAGGGCCGGCTCGATCTGACGAATATTAGCCGGCTGGAAGAAGGTTGAATATTGAATATATAATTATCATACATCATATAGACTTTGAATTAAAAATAAGAAATCAACATGTTTAGTGTGTCAGAACATCGTCAAAGTATTAAGAATAATGACATTAATATTATTGTAATCCTTGGCATTATAAAAAAATAATATATATGTGATGGTAAGTTGAAAAATATAAAAAAAATAAAAATTAGAAAATGTTTATTGGATTTACAAATCGCGAGTTCGAATTTCACTAATATTATTGAAGAGATAAATATATTAAATTTTTTTGAACTCCTTAATTGAATTTTATTAATTATTTGATTTTAATTTTTGATTAAATAAATATAAATATTTGTTAAATCTTTAAAAAAAAAATATATATTTGGACTCTAACATCATTTTCTCATCATTTTAATTACTTTGAAAAAAAAATAGTCATACATATAAGCATCATTTTAATTTTTATGTGCATTTATTATTATTATTATTTAAATTTATTTTGTATTTATACTAGTAATTTATTTTAAAATATGAAAAAAAATCAAGTTTAATACGTTCAAATACATAAATTATTTTGTGAATATACATAAAGTAAGTAAATTAATTATCCTAACAATTTTTTAGAACAAGAGAAAAAATGATTAGTGTTTGTAAAAAGAGACTAAGGTAGTATTTCATAAAAAAAATAGGAAATGTTGGAATTAATGTATTAAATTTTAGGAATTTTTAATTGAGATATCTCATGAAAATTAACTTGGAATTCCCTCAGGTAGAATAGACAGCATATATCCAATAGAACCAATTAATGGAAAAATTTCAAAAGGAAAAGTTACCTCAGTGAGCTTATGACTATTTTACTGTAGTATGAGATGATAATGGCATCACATTTGTAGCACTATATATTCTTAATGAGATTCTTTATCAGCATGATGGTGATAAATCCAAATGTTATGTCCATGTTTGATTTGGTGGCATCTTGTACCCTTTTTAGGCTCCAAAGTGGCTTTGTGGGATCCATTAATTGGATAACTAACTATCAATGTTTTTAAAATCGAATTGGATTGAGTGGAAATATATGCTTTACTTGTTCAAAAATATATACAATCTATGCAAAGACTCTTGGAGATGATTGGAAGTTCTTGGTGACAATGGCGTACATTTGTTCTTGATTGTTATACTCTTGGTGGAGTATCTACAATACTTGGTAATGAATAATACATATTTTATTTTTAAAAATTTGACATCTTTTATATAGATTTTTAATATGATAATGATATGTGAAGATTATTTCGTTGTGGCAATTCGAATTAGGAAGTGTATATTTGTTTGATAATTATTGAGCGCTTGTGATAAACTGAGGAAGAATTCAGCATTGTTGGCATGAGTTTAACCCTAGATAATGTGATGAGTTTCGACATTCATTGAATTGCGCTAAAGTTTAAAAGCTATTTATCTTATGGACCAGAGTCCGATTCGAAATACTCTATATCTAATAATAATTAGACTCAACCAATACAAAAGATCGACTGAAGATAGAGAAATAAATAACAAAATGGATAAACTATTTCAAACTAATTAAAATTAGACAAATCATTGAATCGATAAATGTTTACTTTAGCAAACCGTATAATACAAAATTATCTATTGGATGGTTCACTAAATATGTTTTTATTTCCATAAAAAAAAAAATTTACACAACATAATTATGTGTGCCTCTGACGATTTAATTTGAGATATCTGTATTTACAAGATTTAAAATATAAAATTAATTTTTACATGTTTAATTGTTTTTAAGTAAAATTAATTTTATTTATAAAATTAATTTTAATTTAAAATTAAAATTTATAGTTTTTAATTATAAATGTAATTTTTATACTGAAATTTATTGTTCAACACACTTTAACGTAAATGTATTCAAACATAACATATTTTACATTCAAATCAACTTAAAATAAAATCAATTTATTTTAAACATAAACTTATTAGAGTTAAAAAGTACAACTAAACATGTGTTTAATAATAAAAATTAAATTGTGACTTTTGTAAAATGATGATAACTCAATATTCAAGACAATTTACCAAACATAAGTCAAAACAATATAGGAGAACACACTAATAAACAATAAATGATGTTTGGTTGCTTTTTTATCACCAAACATGATTTTGCTTCCAAAACCTTGTTAGACAAACTAAAAAGTAAAATAAAATTTCTGTAATAAATTGGATTTTGATACAAATTTATTATTAAAAATCCCTTTACTCCAAACTTCTTATTTTCAAGTCAAATCAACTTTTTAAAATCATCTTTGTAAAACTTCATTCAAACACACAAATTTGTAAAAAAAAATAATTGTTCTTTATTTTTTCTCAAAATACTGACTTCTACCATAAGTTGTTTATTCTTGGTTATGGTTAAAATTACACAATTGATATACTAATTGATATATATA
>NC_021161.2:991077-997019 GCF_000331145.2 Cicer arietinum
TATATATATATATATCAAAGTTCAAATTTTCTAATTATTTTAGGACATCCACAATAGAAAACCGTTAAATAAGGTGCTAAAATACATCCCCGGATCATTTTCTTAATACATAATAATTATGCACACCTTCGATTTTAGCTACTCCAAATAAGTTATAAAGTGTGTTCCACAAATAACAACTCCTAATTATATTTTCAACAAATTAATAACTCACAAATAGCATTAAATATGAATATAGATTGAAAAATCTAAAGTTCTATTCGTTAACAATTAACAAGATCTAAACTTTAATTTAAATGAGTTGGAGCCAATCAATATAAAGACTAAGTAACATAAATGACTTGTTTTATCAGAATAAATCATAGTTGGAATCAGAGTAAAAAAATAATAATCATATCTAACATATGTGTACACGTAGAATAAAATGACTCTACGAAAGATTCGTATGTGAAATTAAAATTTTGAAATTTAAAATTAAAAATGAAAATTTGTTTTAGATATTATATGTTTTGTATTAAAAATGTTAAGAAGAAAAGTAAATAATAATAAATTTAGATGAATACATTTTCAACTAAGTATAAATTAAATTATTTTGAAATATAAATTAGATACATTAATTAAAACCATTTTAAACATAAATTAAGTTATTCATCTTATTTTTTTAATTCAATTCTAGCATTTGTAGCCTACTAAACCAAGCAATGTCTAGAATAGAGTTTATACTATTTGCGTCAAACCTTTTCCTTTTTCTTCCTTTTATTTAAGACAACATCCACCTTATAGCTTTGCCTATGCCTTGTATACAAATTAAAAAGTTTGAAAAGTAGGAAGAAAATGGATTATATTTTTCAAGAAAAAGCCAAAATGAAAAAGAAAAAGAAGGTTTGCTTTTTAAAAGATTGATGATAATTTATTGGGATTTGATAGGGAGGCTAAGCAAGGCAATTTGAGATTAAAGGAAAGTGGTCACTAAATTAGATAAAGAAGTCCTTTGGAGCTCCATATGCAATAATACAAAATATTTGTCATTTTTATTTCCTCACACACATATATTTCAAAAATATATGTCCAAAAATAAACACAATTTTTTTACTCCAAATATATATTTTCAGACAAAAAACATAATATTTCTTGTTCTTTAAATATGTACTTTTGAACAAAGTTATAACTTTTTTAGAAACATAAAAAATTATGTATGTAGAAACATTCAAAAGATAGTTACTTGTCCCAATTATTTCCACATTCACAAATAAACCCTCCTTAGATAATGATGTTGAAAAAACCTTAATAACGTTGTGCTCAACAATCCATGTCAATTACATGATGAATAGCTAAAGGCGGAAGCGTACCTGCGGGAATTGCCATTAATGAAATCCTGAGATGATGATGATAGAGCCAATGGGTTGGGTGATCTTCCTCAGCAAAACACCCTGAAGACCTTGCTCTCTTGATGAGGATAGAGAGAACCAGAGAATTTTCTCCTTTAGGATTTTGAAACTGAATAGTCTTGTTGTGTTTGCCTTGGGGACCATTACCCCTATATATAACTATTATTAGTTATATCCCAAATTGCAGTATTTCCAATTCAGCCCCTCATTAAATTAGAAACTGCCTGGTATCTACACTATTAATTTTCATAACTATTATGCTCTTTAGCCATAAACTATTATATATTATTTGACCCCTAGTTTATTGGCTAATTATATAATGACCCTAACACACTTTATTAATTAATTACATATGTGACCCATAAATCTTACAATCTCCCACTGGTCACACATGTATCCTTAGGAGTGTGTTAGACTTTATGACGTCAAAAATGTCATTATAATTACCTTGAGTATAATCCAAATTGTCCCGTCCATTAATCATATCAGCACATGGAACCAAAGAGGCTTTCGTCATAATAAGCATAACTAAACCCATCAATGATCACCCGTACTGACACAACTAAATGACATAGACCCATTATGAAAAGTGTAGCATGAAAATTACATGAAGTTGGTCAATGCATGTCAATTTTCAACTGGTCCTACTTTATCGAATGAGATCATACCATAACTTAAATGTACAAAGTAACCAAAAACTGAATACTTTAAACTTTATTTCTGATCAGAAAGTCCAAATACAATGTATTTGTACTTTACAATTAAACATAGAACATGAATTACATAATGGACGAAACTCCCACTAAAATCAAGATTCCTCAAACTGTAGCACACCCATGTGAGCAGTATGCTCATGAAAGACCTTGGGTGGTAGACCTTTAGTGAGTGGATCCGCAATCATGGAGTTTGTCCTTAAGTGTTCTATGGATATCTGTCCACTTTGTACCTTCTCTTTAACAACTAGGAACTTAATGTCAATGTGCTTTGACTTGGTTGAGCTCCTATTATTGTTAGAATACAGGACTGCTGATCTATTGTCACAATACAACTTGAGTGGTCTTTCAATCCCTTCAACTATTTGCAGCCCCGTGACAAAATTTCTCAGCCAAATGCCCTGGTCAGATGCCTCATGGATTGCTACGAACTCTGCTGCCATAGTTGATGAGGCAGTAAGACCTTGCTTGGCACTACGCCAAGAAACTGCTCCACCAGCTAACAGAAAGACATAGCCTGAAGTTGATCTTAAGCTGTCTTGGCATCCCGCAAAATCCGAGTCAGAGTACCCAGTGATCTCTAACTGGTCTGACCTCCTATATGTGAGCATGTAGTTTCTTGTTCTCTTCAAATATCTCATGACCCTCTTGGCTGCTTTCCAATGGTCAAGACCTGGATTGCTTAAATATCTGCCTAAAATCCCTACTATGAACGCTATGTCTGGACGCGTACATACTTGGGCATACATAAGACTCCCTACAGCTGAAGCATAAGGGATCTTTTGCATTTCTTGAATTTCCAAACTTCCCTTAGGGCACTGTTTGAGACTAAACTTGTCTCCCTTAGCAACTGGGGTGTCCCCTGGTTTGCAATCCTGTAACCCAAACCTTTTGAGAACCTTATCGATATAGCTCTTTTGTGACAATCCAAGAATACCTCGAGATCTGTCTCGGTGTATCTGAATTCCTAATACAAAAGAGGCGTCACCAAGATCTTTCATCTCAAAATGCTTTGATAGAAATTTCTTAGTTTCGTGCAACATGCCTATATCGTTAGTGGCAAGCAGTATGTCATCAACATACAAGACCAGGAAAATATGTCTGCTCCCACTGAACTTATGATACACACAATCATCAACTGTATTCATCTCAAAACCAAATGAGAGAATTACTTGATGAAATTTATGGTACCATTGACGAGAAGCTTGTTTTAGCCCATAAATGGATTTTCTTAGTTTGCACACCATATTCTTTGGGTCTCCCAACACAAAGTTTTCTGGCTGCACCATATAGATCGTCTCATCAATGTCGCCATTGAGAAAAGCTGTTTTTACATCCATTTGATGAAGCTCCAAATTAAAGTGAGCAACAAGAGCCATGATTATTCTTAAAGAGTCCTTCGATGAAACCGGAGAGAAAGTCTCTTTATAATCAATCCCTTCCTTTTGAGTATAACCCTTAGCTACAAGACGTGCCTTATATCTCTCCACATTACCATTGGAATCCCGCTTGGTTTTAAAAATCCATTTGCAACCAATGGGTTTCTTTCCTTCAGGTAATGGGATAAGTTCCCAAACTGAATTGTCTTGCATAGACTTGTACTCCTCATTCATTGCTTCGATCCACTTATCTGAACGAGAATCTTGCATGGCTTGATGAAAGTTGACTGGGTCGTCTTCCGTCATGCCAACATTTTCCTCTACCTCATTGATAAATACTACATAATCATCCGAAATAGCATTTTTCCTTTCTCTAGTGGATCTCCGCAATGGAGCTGGCTCTTGAGGCACTTGTTCTTGAGGATCTTGAATTTGATCTGGATTTTGTTCTTCCTGAACAACCAGATCATCTTGAGTTTGTTCAATAATGGGAAAGTCAATTGGTGGAAGAATCAGTTCTGGAATTGTTACCGATTCTTCCTCAAAGACAAAATCTTTAACCTTAATCTTCCCCCCAAACTCAATATCCTCAAAGAACGTTGCCGTTCCCGTCTCAAAAATTGTTCTCAAATTAGGATCATAAAATTTATAGCCCCTTGATTTTTCTGAGTACCCTATAAAATAGCTGCTAATTGTTCGGGGTTCAAATTTCTTTTCATTCGGCCTATAAGGCCTTGCCTCAGCTGGACATCCCCAAACATGAAGGTGCTTCAGACTAGGCTTACGCCCAATCCAAAGCTCATAAGGTGTTTTAGCCGCTGCCTTAGTTGGTACTCTATTAAGAATGTATGCTGCTGTTTTTAATGCCTCTCCCCAGAGTGACTCTGGCAAGGTGGAATGACAAATCATACTCCTTACCATATCCTTAAGAGTCCTGTTTCGTCTTTCAGCTACACCATTCATGCTGGGTGACCCCGGCATAGTGTATTGTGGGACGATTCCACATTCCTCTAGGTATTTGGCAAATGGTCCCGGACGTTGTTCACCTGAACCGTCATATCTGCCGTAGTATTCACCACCACGATCAGATTTGACCTTTTTAATTCTTTTATTAAGTTGATTCTCAACTTCTGCCTTAAAGGATTTGAACACGTCTATTGATTGGGACTTTTCGTGAATTAGGTAAAGGTAGGCATATCTAGAATAATCGTCTATGAATGATATAAAATATTGTTGACCATTCCAAGAAGGAGTTGGAAATGGCCCACAGATGTCCGTATGTATCAATTCTAAGACGTCTGTAGCTCTATATGCGCCTAATTTCTTATCTTTAGTCTGTTTTCCTTTAATGCATGCTACACAAACGTTAAAGTCTGTGAAGTCAATGGAATCTAAAATTCCATCTGACACAAGTCGTTCAACTCTATTTTTAGAGATGTGACCTAGACGCTTGTGCCAAAGCACCCCTGAATTGAAATTGTCAATTTTCCGCTTAGTACCACGTGATTCCACATTCAAGGTTTCATTATAGTTAGCCACAGTTTCCAACAAATAAAGATTATCATAACCAGAAAGTAAACCGGTTCCAACAACATTCGAATTTAAAGACAAAGTAAATTCTTTATTCCCGAATGAACAATAATATCCTGATTTGTCCAAATAAGAAATAGAGATCAAATTCCGTCTAAATGACGGTACAACAAAAGTGTCTTTTAAATCCAAATAATGACCGGAACTTAATAATAATCTAAATTTTCCTATGGCTTCAACTTCTACCTTCTTCCCATCTCCTACATAGATCCATCTTTCAGTATCACTAGGCTTTCGGAAGTTCAGGCAACCCTGCATTGAAACACTGATGTTAGTAGTTGCACCAGAGTCTAACCACCAAGTGTTTCTAGGTACTGAAGCTAAATTAACCTCAGAACAGACCAAAGACAGAATCATACCTTTCTTAACACGCCAAGCGTGATATTTGGCACAATCCTTCTTCACGTGTCCAGAACTCCTGCAGAAGAAGCAGTTGTTATCCTTAGTCTGCTTCTTTTGTTCTGGACCCTTAGCAGCAGCTTTGTTCTTGGGCTCCTCAATTCTTTTCCTTTTGCCCTTGTCTTTAGAGATGCTAGTAAAGTGAGCACTTTCAGTCCTATCTTGCTTCAGCCTGTCCTCTTCTTGCACACATAATGAAATGAGCTCATTAAGAGTCCATTTCTCCTTTTGACAATTATAAGTCACCTTAAACTGACTGAATTGCGAAGGAAGAGACAGCAATACTAAATGAATGAGTAAGTCATCTGACAACTCAAGCTTTAGACCTTTAAGCTTAGAAGCAATGTTGGACATCATCATAATGTGCTCTCTTATATTTCCCTTGCCTTGATACTTCATGGAAATTAAATTCTGAAGCAAAGAACTTGTTTCAGCCTTATCACTTTTTACAAAGCGTTTTTCCATCTCAACAA